>NC_056744.1:1568767852-1568937852 GCF_019279795.1 Protopterus annectens
GTAATATTGGACCTTGCTTATAGCCTCAGGTCATTGCTTGTTGTCTGGGAATGTTTGCTAACAGTAGAATATGATATTGTAGGACCCAACCTTACTCTTCTACATGAGCTGCCTGCCTAAGAACTAACATTAATAATAAATTAGAGCTTGGTGGCTTCATGGTGTAGAGGAAGAAAACTTTGAATACATCCTGGTTAACCAGATGGAAGAGACAGACTGACATCAGTGGGCTTGGCATCAGCAGCAGCAGCAAAACTGGTGGATAATAATGATGAATGCCATGGCAGCTGAAGTCTAGAATTGAAGTCTGTTGCATGCATCACTCTCGACGTCAAGGCAAATATTTTATGTAGGTTTACTTTTTTCAGCATTCTGCATGTAGATGTCAAAGTGTATTGGTCAAGTTCAAAAACATCTTTGTTTTACAATTGATTTCATTTCCTGTTATGCTCCTCATGTTACACCTCAAGTGATTTTGCAAAAAAAAAAAATGATCATCATGGGTTGTTTGATGTTTTACGTTCAGTATTTACTCACGTTTTCCCTATAATCACACCAGGAAAGTGATGTCATGGTAGGTATTGAGCAAAGATGCATAAAGTTGTAATGTATTATGGGCAAGTAAAATAACTTGCCTGTTTACAGGAGCCCCTTCTTATGTACACTGTCATTTCACTACGACATAATTATGCGTTAATTTTCAACGTGATGTTTTCTATCTGCAAGAACTAGTTGACAACTTATCTTTCTAGGAAGTAAGAAGCTACTACCAATGTATTTAACATGAAGGTATAGTGGGCTCAGTCTTTCATGATGTCATGGCAGGGATTTTCAGTTCATAGAAAAAAATTTGGGAGGCCATCCTTAACAAAATAAAATGCAAAAACAACACACTTTTTTGCATCAAAAAATGTATAATTGGGCACTGTACATGGTAAAGGTTATGCAATATCCGCGGTGGTACAGCGGTAGCATTGTTGTCTCACAGCAAGAAGTTCTCCTGTTCAATTCTTGGCTGGAGTGTCTTCTGTGAGCAGTCTGCATGTCCTCCTCGCGGTCGAGTGGCCTCCAAAAGACATGTGCGAATGGGCGTGCCTTCGCTGAAGGTTGGGCGTTGGGCTGGCAACTCGGCACCATAAAATAAAATCGACTGCCAATCATTAGCGGATCGGAGTTCCGCTATGGCAACCCCTAACCGGGAAAAGACCAACAACAACAACAACATGGTAAAGGTTATATCCAACTCCAAAGATTTGTTGATTCCATTTCCTTCGGAACATGACCAATGTATTTTACAGATAATTGCACATAGAAAATCTGGCAAAATTTAATTTTGCTTTCTAACAGACAAACAATACTTACTTTTTCTTGATCGTGAAGTACGTCTGGAAGAAAGAAAGACAATGGTATTAATATGACATTCAACAGAAAATAGAAGGCAACTGTTTATCTGAAGAAGACTATGGTTGGTTATAGCTTACTCTCATCATTTGGAAGATTTATCTATCTGAGTTTCCTGTTGCTTAGTGAAATAAGCACAACACCCAGAATATTGGCCAAATTATTACTTTTGTTTAATTTACTGTAAAGGTGGGCACTTGAAAAATGAAATGTCTGAACAGTTAAAACATTTAGGGTGGAATTTGGAGATAAGTCCAATATCATTGCAGTAATATTCAGGAGTTTGCTATACAGAGGGGCATTCAGCTTAGAAGCTATACATTATGCATGATCTTAGTATCTCCACACCCTTCCCATAACTACTATTTAACACTGCCACTGCCCTGTGTGCTGTTTGTTTATGAATCCCAGCATTCATTTTCCTTTTTAATTGCCTGTTAAATCTTAGTAGTTCTCCTTTGCAAATACTTCCAAATGAAAAAAAATGTGCTTTTACTTTAAGAAGAAGTTGAGAATCTACTTTTCATTTCAATTATAACCTTATCAAAATTATTCACAATGCATAGTTATCACTGAAGCAAGACAGAGAATCCAGGGTAACTGGTATTAATTTTGACGGACTTTTCTATCCCAGCAATGAAATGCCAGTAACAACAGTATCTTTGATAGCAAAAACTAATCATTCAATCATTCAAGTAAAATAGTAAGGAAACCAGATGCTGTACTTTTAATATTATTAACACAGGATCTGTTCCCAATATATCTGTCTTCCATCAGATGTGGCTTTTGAACCCTCCTTGGTCATCCGCTTGACTTTACTTGTCACTTGCCTAACTTACCTTTTTGGGCCAGAGTCCTAAACAGGGAAACCCCTAGTGTAAGCACCTGGGAGTAGTGCAGAAAAAGAAGACTAGCACAATCCTGATAGCTGTGAAGAGCATTTTACATGTGCCTTATCTCCTGTCCTCACCTCAGTTCCCAGTCTGCATTATGCCTGCACAAGTCTCTGGACTAGCACTATTGGTCTGCACCAGTTACTGTGTCTTTGCAAGTAAATCCAGCCACTTCTTGCAAGATATGTGAGTATGTAAGTTAGCAAAAATGCCACTCTGCCATCCCCGACTACCTTGTTGGGGATAAGGTTTGCTAAATAAACCCGAGTTGCCTGGATCACAGTCAGAACTCTGTCCATCTAAACTAAAGAGAAAAGTCTAGAAGCAAGTGGTTCCACATCAGTGACTAATATGCAGGGAGAGTGCTCACAGAACGTCATTATTGGCTTACTTTTTAAGGTGGATGATTTTCTGTGAATAAATGCCCCTACACCTGCTGGTTCTCATTAACATGCGCCTTCTGTGTGGAGTCTGCATGTCCTCCCCATGGTCGAGTGACGTATAAAGACATGCAGGTAGGTGCATGAGTGAATGGGTGTGCCTTCTTTGAAGGTTGGACATTGGGCTGGCAACTTAGCACAGTAAAAATCCACTGCCAATCATTAGCGGACCAGAGTTCTGCTGTGGTGACCCTTAACTGGGAAAAGCTGAAAGAATTAGAACAGTTAAACTGGAACAGACCCTCTTCGACACTCTTCTTATAAGAGGTTCCTCAGAGTCCCACTTACCATAATACAGTGATGGGAATGCAGAACTGTATGAACAATAATTTGCTTAAACTAGTCAAAACAGAGAGTTAAAATAGTCTGAAGCGAAGAGAAGAGAAGAGAGACCAGAATTATGCCCGCTTATGACCCACTGGGCACAGGAAAGGCCAGGCTGATGCTTCTTCAGTATGAATAATACATTGTTCTGCAGTAAACTGCATTGAAAGAATACTTTAGCACAATCAGTTAGCACAATCAGTTTTATGTTTGTCTTTCGTTTTTTCCCGGTTAGGGGTCGCCACTGCGGAACTGCGGTCCGCTAATGATTGACAGTAGATTTTCACGAACTCAGAGGTGCCAGTTCGATGTCCAACCTTCAACGAAGGCACGCCCATTTACTCATGTCTTTCAAACGCCACCCAACTGCTGGGAGGACATGCAGACTCCACACAGAAGGCACTCCCCCACACTCCAGCTGAGAATCGAATGGATAACCTCTTGCTGTGAGTCAACAATGCTACCGCTGCACCACCGCGGCTGTCACAATCAGTTTTATATACTAAACAAAAATTCAGTATATCCCTGAAAACTGGGGTCACCATTTTCATACATTTTTGGTTGATCATTAACCAAATTTCACCTAGGTTAAACCCATAGTACTATGGTTAAGAAGTCAAGTAAAGTCCAAAAAGCCTGATTACCATCCTGGGTCTGGTGCAAACGGGTCCACATTCTTTATCAAGTCTTCTTTTCTTTCTTTAGTTGCTTAATCTTCTGTAGGATTAAAAACTTGTGCAAACCTGGACCACTGGTACAGATGGTCAGAGAGGGGTGAAAGATAAAGCAGCCAGTGTTCTGCTCTGTTCTTTTTTTTAAATAGAAAAGGTTTGGGGCATCACTGCTGTAGCACTTATCCCTTGGGAGCATGGGGTGAATGTTGATGCAGGATCCTACAAATGTCAGAATTATGTAGGTACGCTAAATTGGATCAATAATGAGTGACATATCCTAGTAGTATTTCACTTGTGGTGGTGGTGTATTTATAGACAAATTAAGGTCCACTTCTTCAGAGTGATATCAGTGGTAGAAACCCCTCACAGGCAGAGTTATGCCTATGCAAGCTGTGATGATGGGATGATGTGCTTGAGGGTTCTTAGACACACCACACATACCCAATGATGAAAGATGACAAAAAAACCTGCCATAAAAGTTAACATGCGCAGATGGGCCTCCCAAAATTATAGTAAAATAAAAATATTAAAAACATCTGTGTGGATCTTAAACTAATCTACACCATCAATGACATGAAAGACTCATATGCTTTGTGGTCAAAATGGTCCTTAATCAGCAATGAGCAACAGATGGTATACCATTTCTTCTTTCTTAGGCAGATGTAGAGCTGCTGTAGATTTTCCCTTCTTTTGGGATGCAGAGGTCAGATCAAGAACAAGGAACAAGAAGCTGCTGTCCTGCCACTGAAGCTGGTTTCTGCCTAGCACTTTCAGTGTAATGTCGCCTTCACCTCCAATAGCATGACATATATCCCTCTGAAAGCATTCAGTAAATTAGCACAATGATTAGGATAATTGAAAGATATGATGACCAAAAAACTCCATTCTATGTACTGACAAGAGTTTATTCCTGTAGCTACTGTAAGCCCTGTAATGTTAGGGGGCCAATGTTTTCAGAAACTGGAAAAAAATGAAACGCATTCTTATTATATTTTGACCTCTTTTATAGTGTTGTGTCTTTGTATCCCTTTAAGTGGGTTAGAATTATTTTATTCTACCACACAATGACCCGACTGGCCTGACATACTGATGTGATATTTGTTTTAAATCTAAAGATTCTTCTTTCCATGATGTGCTCTTTACTCCAAAGATATATTTTATTGTCATCTCCTTGAACTGGGATCAAGAAACAATCAAACATTCAAAGATTCAAAAGAAACTTTATTGCCATTTAGGAAACGCAAGTGCTACCTAAATAAACTTTCGAGTGTCAGCTCTTTTACAGGAAAAAAAAACAAATACAAAAAGACAAGACATGATAGGTATTAAAAAATAAACAATAAATATAATACAAAAGTATATGTCTAGGTAGCTGACACACATGCTTCTACACTATTTATATATACCGGACAACAATGACTACTAGATGATTGACACATGAAAAGAAACGTACACTATACACAGAGGTGAGATTGGGTGATACTGCACATAAGGAAGTGATTGGAATTGCACTCGAATGAGAATATATTAATTTTAGTACGTAATAAATGGAATTAATGTATGAAAAATGGAAAAGAATGAAATCACAACAATCTATTATAGTTTTGATACATCCAGATTTATGTTTGCATTAATGAATCTTATTGCAGTGGGATAAAAACTGTTCATGAATATGGAGGTCCTGCAGTGGATACTCAGTAACCTTCTACCAGATGCAAGCTTAGTGAACCAATCACATGCTGGATGAGAAGGGTCACTCAGTATTTTGCAGGACCTCTTTTCACATCTCATTTCAAAGAGCTCCTGTAAGGTAGGAAGACCAGTTCTCACGATCTTTTCTGCGTTTCTTATTATTCTTTGCAGTTTCCTTCTTTCAGTCATTGTGCTGTTAACAAACTATACAGTACAGTTGCTGGTGATAACGCTCTTGATGACTCCTCTGTAGAAGGTATTTAGAGCATTCATAGAGAGCTTTGCTTTTCTAAGCCTTCATAGGAAGTGTAGTCGCTGGTGTGCTTTTTTAATTAGCTGGCTTGTGTTTGTACTCCAAGAAAGATCCTCTGATATATGTATCCCCAGGAACTTTGTAGTTTGGACTCTCCATTTCTTCACCATTGATCTTGAGGGGCAGGTGCATGGCAGAACTTTTTCTGAAGTCAATAATGATTTCTTCTGTTTTGTTGATGTTTAGGTCCAAATTGTTATTGCACCAATCAATTAGGGAGTTGACCTCATTCCTATACCTAGTCTTGTCATCACCACTTATGAGTCCCACCACTGTGGTGTCATCTGCAAATTTGGCAATGTGGTTGTTGCTAGCTTTCACAGATCAGTCATGGGTAAGGACTGCGAACAGTAGAGGACTCAGCACACAACCCTGGGGTACTCAGGTGTTAATTGTAATACTCTCTGAAGTGTTATTAACAGCACAGGTCCTTTGTGGTCTTCCAGTCAGGAAATCGAGGATCCAGTTGCATGACCCTTGATTTATGCCAAGGTTCATTACCTTTTTTATAAGTTGCATTGGAACCACCATATTGAATGCCGAGCTGAAATCTATGAACAACAGCCTGGCATAGTTGTTGTTCTTTTCAAGATGCTCTAATGTGAGGTGAAGTGCCACTGAAATAGCATCAGCAGTTGATCTGTTTGCCTGTTAGGCAAACTGCAGCAGGTCAAACGATTGGGGTAGTACTGTAATCAAATACCTTTTAACCAGCTTTTCAAAGCATTTCATTACAATTCATGTAAGGGCTGCCAGGCTGTAATTATTTAGGCAGGTGGGGTTGGCTTTTTTGGGCAGAGGGATTATGTTGGTAACTTTGAAGCATGTTGGTACTTTTTCCTGGACAAGAGAGGTATTGAAGATGTCTATCAGGACTATGCTGAGTTGGTCCATACAACCTTGAATACTTTCCCTAGAATTTTAGCAGGGCCAGCAGCCTTCCTGGGGTTCACTTTCCTTAGTTGGTTCCTTACATCTACAGCACTGAAGTTGAGTACTGCCTCGTTTTGGTCATTGAGAAGCTTTACAGCCTGTAGGTTATTTTTCTCTTCAGACTCTCCAGAAATTCAGTGCTATCATCGCACTGAGCTGACTTGGTCTTGCAGTCAGTTAACTGTTGAATACTAGGCCACAGGCTTCTTGAGTCATTCACATCCTCAAAGCATCCTTGTTTCCACTTTCCATACTCCCTCTTGCCCTCCTTGCTACCCTTTTTTAGATTAGCTCTTGCCACACATAGACCATTCTTATCCTTTGCCCAGAAAGCAGTGTTTCTTGCCTTCAGCAACTTGTACACTATTGTCATTTATTTTCCTAGCAGTTAACCCCATCCTTTAATGGATGGAGGACTCTTCACTCCTGTCTGTCTGCATGCTTAGAGCAACATTTCAACATTTCTAAGGCATCTTTCATTCACCTCTGGTATTCTGATGACTATCCCTTTTTCAGACTTTTCCCCATTGGGCCTTCTGATCATTATCACCCCAATTCTTGGGGACTTCCTTCAGTTGGAAGGGCTGATCATAGAGTTTTTTTCTTGTCCTAACACCCATTTTACTCTGTGGCAGACTAACATTTCTGCTTACTACACAGTACAGGTCTCACCTGATGCATGCACAGTTTCATGCATGTGCCTAATTCTGGCTGCCTCATGTAAATATACTGTTTGACGCATGCATGTATCTTAGCCTTCCTGTTACTTAAAACTGACAACCCCCCTCTCTTGGATTCCAGTATTACAGCTGGCTATATAGCTTCCCCCCCAAGGATGGGTGAGACAGCATCAGTTTTTCAACCCCACCTTCTATGGCCAACTCCTTCAGTATCCAGGTAACAATTTGATCCTGGGTCATCTTGGCTCACTATCTTCTGTAATTAATCTTAACAGCCACACTCAGAATTTTAAGGAATGGTGAACCAATGATAGTTCCTTTTGTTTATTGATTATTTAAGTCACACTACTTCATTATTGAGGTTTACTTATAGCATGCCTTCAGAAAAGATTGATTATTTGGATATTTTATTTGTACAAGAATTTAGTTAATGAGAGTTTGTTAAAAATACATTTTCTAACTCCTTCTTACACTATAATAATTGTCATCCCCCTTTTCAGAAAAAAGGTATTTTAAAAGGCAAATGGTGAGGCTGTCGAGATTAATTACAGAAGGCAATGTTTTCTTGTTAGAAATGGGACACCTTATGGATATGTTTCTTGAAAGAGGTTATCTCGTTAGATTGTTCAACAACACTAAAGGAAGTTCAGAGACTGAGAATGTTAGATTTAGTCCAATTTGCTCCAGTTTTAAATCTGTGAGGTGGGATGAATTCTCGGTCAACAGCCAGTACATCTAAGGTAGATAAAACGGGCTATGATCTTGCCATTCAACTATGATATTGCAGTCATTACTAAAACAATAAGAATGGCTTGGAACATAGCCTTTTCACATGATGTTAAGAACAAACTGGGTAAAAACCCACAGGTTCTTTTTAGTAGGGTTAGGAATATAAAAGGATCGCTTGAGAACAACTCAAAATCTAATGGTAACAATAATATTGAGTCACAGATGACCAAATGTGGTGAATGTAAATTTTGTAAATTCATTAATGATGGTCCCTATGTTGCTGTTTATAATTACGACAGATCTACTGGGTGCCTCGGGAAGTGTACTTGCAACATCATATTGGTGGTATATCTTGCTTCTTATATATTATGTAATGGATTTTACGTAGGTAAAGCAGTAAGAAAATTAAAAGAGCAGATTGGCAAACATGTCAATGATATTAAAAACAAGAAGTTGGACAATGCTCTATGTAGACATTCTGGTGATTGTGTGAATTTTAAGAGATTTTTATTTTTATTATTGATCAGATATATGTAAATGACAAGGGGGTAACACTGAAAGTATATTAGAGCACAAAGAGACATTATGGTAATTGAGATTGGACGCCACTGACAAACCAGATATTAATGATTCTTGCTCAGTTGCTGTCACTTTAAAAATCCGAGCAAGCATGATTTAAAACCTCTTAGTTTATATTCAGTGCCACCCTATAAGTGAAACGCACCATCAACCAATCTCTCATAATCTAGAACTAGTTTTGAGTATTCACTCTTTTTGGTATAATGTGAGTGATTTCCCAAGATGCCATAATGAAATTGGCATAAGAATTAGCGCAGAGATTTGTTGATGTATAGACATTTTGATGTTAACTTGAGGAAAATATCTCAGAGTGTAAGAGGAATAACCTTTTGCATGGTGAAGGTGTGCATCCCCCCATATGTATAAGAATATTGTCAAAGGACAGTCTGAGAGTCGATGATTTTAAACTTCCTCAAAATAAAACCAACTCCAAGTTGAACCACAGTTATATTTATATCAATGAGCTAACATTTAAATCTCATATCCTTCCCGACTAAGCTATTAAACACGTACATCCAAAATGGACCAATAGTAACAGAACAAAACATGACATGGAACATGAATACATTAATAAAATTAATAAATTATATACCGCCTACTCAGAGGTGATCTATGCCTGGAATTAATGGACATGCTTCACCTCAGAAAATCCAAGTCCATCAGAGCCACGAGAGCAAGAGATTTGAACCTCAACACAGAAATAAATAGGACGTGCTGGAGGGACAGATTCATAACCCAGAGGCTCCCTACACTCTGGAACAGAATCCCAGTCCATGTTAGGCAGAGCCCCTCACTAACTCTCTTCAAGAGAAATCTTGTCGAGTGGATGGGAGAGAAATCTTGACGAGTGGATGGGAGATCGTAGGTTTACCCCGGGGGTCATCTCTGTGTCACTAGACAGAGGCACAGTAAAATAAACCCTAAATGGGCATAGTATTCTCATCCCAAGGGGTGGTGAAATCCACACACACACTCTGGCTAGGCTTATAAATGCCCTAGGGCAGATAGCCTAGTACGAACCTATGAATCTATGAATCTAAATGTGAATGTTTTTATATGATGTATTTTTAAACTGTGACCACTGTTATTCAGTTTTAGAACAAGATTTTATCACTACATTAACATCATTTTGAAAGTTTAAATTTATTTAAAATTTATTTACAAGTATTTTTAAACATTGGTATGTAACATTGGTAAGTTTATATTATGTTTAATATGCATATGGTTGATACAATGTCCTGTATTTGTATTTACATGCCGCGATGGCTTTAAATTCAGTTTGTAGGTTTTCATTGATTTATTGTTTAATTTTTTTTTTTTTTTTTTATTTTGATTGGCTGTAGTGGAATGACAGTATTTATTTATTTAATGCATGCCTAAATGGTGTTTTTATGACTCTGATGAAGCTTGCATTGTTTACAGGTGAAAGTGCGTAGTTGTTATTTTATTATATATTTTCATTAAAAATCAGCTGATCTTTGCATTTCTGCACTGTTTTATTATTTTTACATGTTTTGAGTGATTGTAAAACTTCATTCAACATTAGTTTTATACCCCCAAGCAGACTCCAAAGAATGTTTTTCCTCAGGTAGATGGCAAATGTTGTAGGTTTTATGAGGAAGAAAGAAAGAATTGGGAACATATCTTTTCGGAGTGTAATGACTTGCCAGACTATAAAAACTTCCTACAGCCTACTCTGTCAGAAATACTAGGTGACTAAATTGTTGTAACTAAGGAAATTATTTTTTTGAGCTGGGATACAGAATCTGAATTGCTTAGACATAGTTAAAGCCTTGTTAGGTCTAATTCTAGTGGCTGCCAAAAAAAGCAGTTCCTAGAAAATAGAAATCAATGTCTAAACCAACCGTATTTGTAGTAGTGAATACAGTAACAGAGATAAAAGGACAGGAAGTAGGATCGTTAGAAAAGGACATGAACAAATTAAATAGAAAAAAATGGGAATTATGGGAACAATACATTCAGAATAATGTTTTAGGGAGGAATGATGTTTTAGGGAAGGCAAGAACTGTGAGTTATATAACGTTGGATTGACACTGACTGCACAGAAGATTATATGTGATGTATAATGTTTGTAACTGAGAATATGCAAATATGATTTGTTTTCATTTATATAAATGTATGATTGACTATGTCTTCAATAAAGATGTTTAAAAAGTGTTGATAATATGGGATACCATGAATGATACAAGGAAGTCTGGATTCAGAGTTCTGCACAAACTGTTAATGGTCAGTCTCAGTGTGAGAGAGAGAGTCACAGGTAAAGGGTCTTATAGCAATGAAGACAGATGAGTCATTGTGTGAACTGTTACCAACAGATTAGTTTGAGAGATCCTGTGCTTGATTCTGGAGATGGCTTGTAAGCAGAAACAGGACAGTTTTACAGCAGCTGACACCTGACCTTGAAATGTCAAATGATTATCCATTCCTTAATCATGTACCTTTTTAACAAACTCAAGCTTATTGATTCCTTAACAGATGCAGTTCAGGTGTGGGGCATTGGAGAAGCTTGTCATGGTATCATGAACTGGCATAGCCTCAGTTTTGAAAATGCCGAGTTTCAACCAGTTGTGTGTTAATCACTAATGAATGAGCTCCAGATGTTCAGTAAGAGTATACATATTCAACATATCCTCCTGAGGGAAGGAGAGGGACAACTGAGCATTAATCAGCATAACAGTGATATACTGAATGACTTCCCCTAACAAGACTTCCCAAAGAAGCTTAAACATTGTAAAATAAGTGGAACAAAGACAGATTCCTATGGTACTCTATAAGCAAAGGGGTGAGGGAGAGAAGTGTTAGTGCCTGAGAAGTCTCTATCAGTATGGCAGAAGAGTCTGCAGTAAACCACTGCAAGTTTAGAAAGGAAATGCCACAGTAAGAGCATAAAGCATTCATTCAAGATGCTACAGTCTGTAGTGTCAAATGCAGCTGAGAGACTGAGTATGAACAAAACTGAATAACAGCACTTATCCAAAGCCATGAGGAGGTTATTAACTACTACCTGAAGCACTCTCAATGATATACATAAATGAAACTTCTATTGCCTAGGATGTTTGAGCCTACTGTTGATGAGGTAGTACTGAAGCTGTGTCTAAAAGTAAGATAGAAATAGGGCAGTAGCTGTTAAGGATCTTAGGATAAAGTGATGGTTTCATGAAAATAGGGGTATAAAGTGTCTTCTTCAGGACAGATGGAAACTTCTTATGCCAAAGAAGTCAGTATCAGACAAACTGTTACAGCTGGTACATGAAGGCTAGCAGACACAAGGATCCAATCCACATGGATCTAGCAGAGACACAAGGATCCAATCCACATGGCTCTAGCAAAGACACAAGGATCCAGTCCACATGGATCTAGCATAGTCACAAGGATCCAATCCACATGGATCTAGCACAGACACAAGGATCCAATCCACATGGATCTAGGATAGACACAAGGATCCAATCCATGTGGATCTAGCATAGACACAAGGATCCACTCCACATGGATCTAGCATAGACACAAAGATCCAATCCACATGGATCTAGCATAGACACAAGGATCCAATCCACATGGATCTGATAGTAGTAACCTTGCCAGTAAAAAAATTGATATGCCAACTCATTTGTGAGACGATAAAATTCAATGAATGGTGAGACAGCCTGAGCTGTGCATCATAGCTGATCAGTTACCCACAACTGAGATTGCTGTAGACAAATAAACTGCCCTCTTATCTACAGCCTGTGGATACATTAGTTGTCAACAGACTTTAATTCCAAAACTGAATGTTGTGGTGAGTTTCACCACATTTTTGGGGGGGGGGGTTGCTCTTTTTTTCCACCATGGAGTGACAGTGCAGTTGGTATATATGACTTAGGGAGGTGTGAGGGGTTTGACTTACTGGTTTTGGTATCAAATTTTCAGTATATGTTGAGGGGAAATAATATGCTTCAACCACATGTAGGTAAACTCTTTTTAAGAGTGATCACAACCTGGTATAAATTCAGGGGAGGTTTGTCATTCCACAGGCCCAGGCACTATCAAGAACACTCCAATCTATGCCCTTTTTGTTAAAGTGAGTGATGCTCATAATTAAAATATGGATCCTGCTCTTTTACTGATTTAGAGCATGCATGACTTGTGACTGGCAAATCCAGTGCTGGTGATAGGGACTTGCTAAAGTCACCATTCAGGCCATTTACAGAGGGATCCCTATCAGATGATCGAGTGTTTGGAAACTCGAAAAAATATCAAAAAGATCATATGATCGAATTTACAAAAACTCAATCATCAAAAAAAAAAATCTACTTTTTTTATGATTTTGCTTGCCCCCCTGCACCCCCCTCCAAATGATATATACCAACTCTGAGATTGCACTACAGTGAGGAAAATGATATATTTCCAGGTTCTCACTGCACTGCACTTTCCATTCAAAAGCTTTGAGTTTCCGAAAACACGATCATATGGTCTCGACCATACGGTGTTTAAGTTTCTGAAGACTCAGTCAGCTGATAGGGATCCCTACACAGCCAGCATCATACTTTGAGAGGGACTGAAATATAACAGATGAAAATGTATCAAGATGTATATGACTAGAAAAATATGTCTCCCTCAGTTCACCAATCAGGTGGACTGAAACGTGGTAACAATAGGCCAAAGCAGGCCAGGTGAAATATGTGGGTCACATTCTAAAATATGAAGGGCTTAATCAGATCAGTAGTGCATATGTCAAGGCTAGAGTACAATCAAGCATTAATGAAGTTGTTTATACTAAATATGTCATAGATTGTCATTGCCATTCAGAATTATAGTAGAGCAAGTTAATGATCCGGCTAGAAATATTGAAGAGGAGGACGTTGACCAGTTTTATGAGGATCTGCAGCACCTTCTAGAAAAAACACCAAAAAATATATTATATTCCTCATATTCTTCATAGATGATTGGAACACTAATTTTGGTAGTCAAAGTACAGCTGGAATACTGGGCAAGTTTGGCTTTGGAATATGAAAAGAAACGGAACATGGACAATTAGAATTCTGCTGAGATAATTCCCTGGTCATGGAAAATGCACTTTTACAACACTCTTAAGAGATGGTTTAATGCATGGATATCACCAGATGGTCAGTACTAAAATCAGACTGACTATATATTTTGCTGTCAGGGAAAGAAGAGCTCTATACAGTCAGCAAAAACTAGAATTGCATTTCAAAAAACAAGAAAATCCTGTAGGCTAACTAGATACATATTCCAAATGAATATGTCAAGGAGGGGAATAAAAGAGTTAGGGGCTTAAATCTGAAGAGCAGCATCTGAAGAACTATGGACAGAATTTCATGAGATCATCTAGAAGGAAGCAACAAAAAATATTCCAACAACAAAGAAGATTAAAAATGCAAAATGGCTTCTTATGAGGAATTACAGGGGCAAACACAAGGAGGAAAGCAAGTGGCGATGGCAGTATTGAAAAATATATCAAACAGAATGCAGAGTTTCAAAGAACAGCAAGAGGAGATAATTAGAAACATTTAACTGAAAAGTGCAAAGAATTGGAAGGAGACGATATCTCTTCAAGAAGACTAGCAATTTTAATGGAAACTTCCAAGTAAATATGGGCATGATAAAATACTAATATGGGAGAAACTTAGCAGGAAAAAAAAAAATTAATTTGTGTTTGAAATTCTGAATATATGTGAACCTGTAGTTTTTAGCCAATTAATTGATTGTTTTTAAATCGTACACTAAACTATGTATGTTTTTAATTGTACACTAAACTGTTATGTATACTTAATCTGTATGTAATTGGAGCTTTTCTCCTCGGGTCTCCACTGAAAATGGGCTCCTGGCCCAGCTCGACTAACCCGGTTAACAAATGTCAATAAATACATTAATTAAGAAGAGGTGGCAAGAACATACAAACAAACTATATAAGAAGGACCATAACATCGCTGATGTTTGCAATGGTATGTGCTTTGATGTAGAGCCACACATCTTGGATGAAGTTAAATTGGCCCTTGAAAGCTTTGCTTATTCCAAGGTTCCAGGAAATGATGGAATTTCAACTGAATTGTTTGTTTAAATCCTATAGAATGATGTTGTTACAGTGTTATTTGGAATTTGTCAGCAAATATGGAAAGCACAACAGTGGCTGTTGGACTGGAATATGTAGTTTATATCCCGATCCCAAAAAGGATAATTCCTATGAGTGTTCAAAGTATTGAATAATTTCCCTTCTATCACATGCAAGCATGGTAATGCTCAAAATACTCTACTGTAGCCATACACAGAGCCAGATCCACCACTGGGCGACACAGACAGTCACCTAGGGGCCCGTAGCAGGGGCACCCACTTTGGCCAGGAGGCTTCAACGAATAAGAATTAAAAAAAAAAAAAATCTGCTCACGAGGCGGAATGTGTCTATATCCATGGTGGCGGCATCTTCTCCTTTAAGGAGTACCATGCATGCGCTTGCACACAAGCCAACGTGGATGTAAACACATTTCGCACTCACGCATGGAATTTAAACTAGCCATTCAATGACAAAGAGTAAGAGTGTGTGCGTGTGTGTGTGTGTGTGTGTGTGTGTGTGTGTGTGTGTGTGTGTGTGTGTGTGTGTGTGTGAGTGTGTGTGTGTGTTTGTATTTTAAACTAGCCATTCTGTTCATATGAAAAAAAGTGTGTGTTGCTATGTGAGCGAGTAGGCATGTGTGCATACATGTGTTGCTATGTGACAGCAGATAGATGGTGGGTGTTTGTGTATTTTAAACTAGCTGTTCTGTTCATATGAGAGATAACGTGCATATGTGTGTGTGTTTTAAACTAGCCATTCTGTTCGAATGAGAAAGTGTATGTTGGTATGTGTGCATATGTATGTTGCTGTGTGAGAGCAGAGAAAAGGTGTGTGTGTGTGTGTGTGTGTGTGTGTGTGTGTGTGTGTGTGTGTGTGTGTGTGTGTGTGTGTGTGTGTGTGTACGTGTGTGTGTGTGCATCTGTTTTTTACATACCTCTCAACTGTCCAGATTTAGCCTCATAGTTTTGATCTGTTTCTCATAAAGTTTGTGGTTTTCTGACAAATCACGGAGGACTGAAGTTATTAAATAATGCCTTATATATAATATATATATATATATATATATATATATATATATATATATATATATATATATATATATATATATGAGTTTTAGTCTTCATCATATCCTTCAGAAAATGCATGCCAGGACTAATTCTGTTATTCTAGCAACTTTCTAAGTTAAAAATAGCAATATTTAAAATCTGTCCCTATTTTTAGGCCATTGTATCCCCATTATTTCAGACTTTGTCCAGATTTCTTGGACTAAGAGGTTGAAGCATACCTCTCAACTGTCCAGATTTTTGCAGAATATCCAGATTTATGCCTCATATTTTTGGCCTATTCCTCACAAAATTTGTGGTTTTCTGGCAAATCCCTGAAGATTGAAACAACTAAATAATGCCATACATTTGAGTTTCAGACTTCATTTCCTTCAGAAAACGCACGCTAAGACAAATTCTATTATTTCAGCAATGTTCTAGGTCTCTAAGAGCAATATTTAAAATCTTTCCCTATTTTTGGGCTTTTGTCCCCCCTTTGTTTAAGGCTTTGTCCAGATTTTTTATGCTAAGAGGTTGAAAGGTATGTAGGTATGGTATGTAATGCCCTAGTTAAGGGGGGGGGGGCGTTAGTCAATTAACTTGATCAGGCTTGACTGTGTAACTTGGTTGCAGGAGACAATAGCCTGAATCCTCTACACCAACTACCAGACTGCTGAAGGAATTGTCAGGTTGAATTTCAGTACATTTTCAGGGAATTATGAGTTTCAGTACATTTTCAAGGGATTATGAATTTCAGTGCATTTTCATGGAATTGTGAGTTTCAAGGGAAGAGAGGTTTACTGTTGCATATGCTAAGTCTGTTTTCAATGTCCAACTAGCTTTTTTGTTTAGCAGATGGTAGTCACTGTTTGTGCTGTAGAATATGAAAGCAGCGTTAGTAGCATAAATGGCTTTGGTGCAGAAGGCTGTGGATTCTGTTCCCCCACCATATAGGTGGAGTGCTGGTATTGCAGTGCCCTTTCAATTGCTGATTATTTGGTGCATTTTACAGGGGAATAGGGGTTCTACACTCCTGAGTGTGTCCTCCTTTGTATGAGATGCCTAGTAACTATGAACTTGTTGGTTTGTCAGTTATTCCCTATTGCAGTATTACTAACTTACCAATTTTTTCTAATGTAACTTAGGCAATTAATTCTTCAAGGGCAGCAGGCACTGAATTTGTAGATGAAACACTGAAATATAAAGTTGATTGCCAGTAGCAACCTCTTAATTTGTTACAGATCTCCTTAATCTGGGATTATTCAGATGCCTTTTACTTCTGCAGAGATTGTGCTTATTGACTGATATTGGTAGATTGTAATGACAGACAATTTGCGTCCTTTTATGTTTCAAATTTTCATAAATGGGTAGTCTTGTCATTATTGGTTCATACATTTTCTTTCATTGCTTACTGGAAGCATGTTGAAACTACAAACTAAAAAAAAATACTCTAACAAGTGGTGCTGTATTATACAAGGAATATAATTTAATACAGTCAGGAAGGTGAATCAAAGAACACATACATGTATGCATGACCCTGAAACAGCCCAAAGGTAAACTTAATGCTCCACTGGCCAGATGCATTTTCTTTGAATGTGGGTTTTAATGCCATTTAAATGAATAGGGCGGCCATGGTGGTGCAGTGGTTAGCATTGCCACCTCACAGCAAGAGGTTCTCCAGTTTGATTATTTGCTGGGGTGCCTTTTGTGCTGAGTTTGTATGTCCTCCCTGTGGTCACGTGGGTTTCCTACGGGTGCTCCGGTTTCCTGCCACATCCCAAAGACATGCTGTAGGTGGATTGGACACTCTAAATTGTCTGTTTTTATTGCAAGACTGTATTGTTTATTTAGCAAATGGCTATCAGTGCTTGTGCTATTCTGTTTCAGTATCTAATCACTGTAGAAGTAAATATGAAAGCAGTATGCACATTGACAGATTTGAACAGTGTTTATGGTAACTGAGGAGAAATAGCCAAGTAATGGAACACCGGAATGACTGGCGAGGGGGCTGCTGTGGGTGGAAGGGGGTTAGGGGGTTGTTGCAGAACGTGCTGCTCTGGGAGGCCCCAATCTATTACCCTACCTAGGACCTCATTTAACCATGATCCAACTCTGGCCATACAAGTTGGTTTTAGGGGGCATAAACATCAGAGATGAGATTGCCAACATCTAGAGGTTAACAGAGAAGCCACGAAAATTCCAGAAAAATATGTACTTCTGATTTATTGACTACTCTTTGGCTGTGTGGACCATAGCAAACTGTGGCAAATGCTTAGAGAAATAGGCATCGTATGATGCTTTCGTTGAATAGTGAGGAATCTGTAGGCAGAACAAGAATCCACAGTTAGCACTAAATATGAAATAACTGACTGGTTCAAGACTGGGAAAATAGTTTGACAAGGCTGTATATTGTCTTTTATTTCATTCGTGCAATTTATATGCTGAATGTATCATGAACAAATAATAGGTTAGACAAATCACATGCTGGAATAAAATTTGCTGGGACAAGTTTTAGCAACCTCAGATTTGTAAACGATACCGCTCTAATGGAACAAAGTGCGGAACAGTTGAAAAGCTTGTTGCTGCAGGTGAAAGAAGTGAAAAGCTGGTTTGCTGCTCAACATAAAAAAAATAAATTATGTTATTTTGCCTTATCAGTTGCTTGCACAGATGCAGGAGAAGTGGTAGCAGTGACAATTTTTATTTTCTGGGCTGAAAGTTCTCTATAGATAGTGATTGCGGCTAAGAAATTTAGAGACACTTGCTTCTTGGAAGGAAAGCTGTGGCAAATCTAGATGAGATTAAAAAATGCAAAGACATCCCATTCTTAGCAAAGGCCCGTACAGTGAAAGGTATGGTATTCCTAGAAGTAATGTATGGCTGTGAGAGACGAACTGTAAGTGAGGCTGTATACTGAAAACTGATGCTTTCAAACTGATGTTGGAAAAAACGTTTGACAATTCCATGGACTGCAAGAAGACCAAATCAGTCAATACTTAAGGAAATAAACTTTAAGATTCAAATACTTTGGCCACATAATGTGAAGACAGGATTCCCTAGAGAAGACACTACTGCTGGCAGGCCATACAAAGAAGTGGGCAGCAGAAGCTGAGATGGACAGATATTACTACTGAAGTAATGAATATGAATTTGTAAGAGCATAATGAAAGAGATGTTGATAGACAGGAATTAGACGCCACTAAATGACTAAACAACAATATATATGTGTGCGTTTGGTGTGTGTATATGTTGAGAATGGCTGAGAGAGTTTTGATTTACTCAGAACTTGTTGATAACAGTTAATTGAATCTTGAATTGGTGACTGCTAAGAGCTAAGAGAACAGGACTTATACTTTTTACAGGACCCAATTTATAACCCATTTTTGACTATTGCTTGAACAGAATAATCTTGTTTGTGGTTGATGCTGTGCGATTCAGTTTAGAGGAGACGGATAGTTACTGACAGAATTGTAAATTTGTACCGCTGTGCTGGGAAATCAATGATGCCATGGTCATTTTGAAAGTATCGCACCAATTTTCTGCTATGAAATTTGTCCCTTTTTCATAAAAGTACATTTCTATCTGGGAATAGGGTTATAGTTTCACTAGGCCCAAAATATTTATCCTTACATATGTGCCTCCTTAGTTCATATACACTTGTTGTTTGCTTGTATACATCTTTGAAAACATATATTCAAAAACTTTTCCTTTTTGACTTGCAGAAGTGTGCATGTGTGTGTACACATAAGTTTTGGGGGACAAAAAAATCGGTATAACAAGACATTAAATAAATACTCACTGAAAGAAAATGTGTTTTTCCCTGAAGTTCTGGCAACATACGAAGTTGTTTCTCAATGTGTTCCAGGTCTTCCAAGGTATTAGCGGCACTGTCTTCTTGAACCCTTAACAGTTTCAGAGATTTCTCGAGGGTTAGGTCTGCTTCGTAATGGAGCATCTGTTCCTCGTTGTCAAGTACCTCCCGAATGCTATTGATCTCATTTGACACCTTATCTTTATAGCTCCAAAATTCACTCTAAAGTTTCACAAAGTAAGAATGCAGATGATTATGTTACTTTTTATGTGAGAAGGAGACAGGAGAAGTTACTCACTCATAAAACTGATCATAAAAAAAAATCTTTCAAAATCTTTTAGAGGTAATACTTCTCAAAGTGTTTGCTCTCACTTTCACATAGTTGTCTTGTACTGTCTTTTCATTAACGTCTGTGTATAAATCACACTCATTCAGGTTGTGAAGTGGGTGTCAGACATGGAGACATTCTTAAAGGGTTTCAAAACAGAATTGGGAAGAGCCTTTATGCAAAATGCATCAGAAGTTTGCTCATGCAGACTGACATGGCATAACAATATCTGTGCTCAAATGAGCACTTAACATAGAAGAAAGAAACATTTCAGAGGTGGACACTGTTTAACAGTGTATCATGTAGTCAAAGGCATGAGGAGGGAATATATACTATGTGACCATATTCATGTCCCTTTAGCATCCATCTGCTTTGAGTTTGTCCTTGAGAAACTAATTTATTATCCTTTTCTGATAACAAGGTTGGTATACTATGTTAAACTAGTCCTTTTCAGCTACAGTATGAGCACAAGGACATTTACATTTTATATATAGATATGCACATACATTTCAGTGGTGCTGCAGTGGCTAACATTACTACTTCCTTCTGCTGAGTTTCCTGTTTGTTTCTCAAATGAAGTGCCTTCTCTGTGGTGGTTATATGTTCTTCCCATGTTTGTGGATTTTCTATTAGGGTCTCCAGTTTCCTTCTACATTCCAACATTATGATGACAAGTGGACTGGTGATGATACATTGTCCCTAGGTGTGTGTATGTGTGCCGGAACCATAGAGCCAGGGGGAGGGGAAGCGACCCCCACCACTTTTACAGCTGCAAGACCTGTCGGGAAAAATTAATGAAGTGGAGGTTTCACGCTAAAGTGGATTCGCGTGGGGAAGTTAACTAACTAGCTGTTCTTGTTCTCTTATTGCTCTGTGTTGCAGGAGTTATGCTGCCGCTGCCCCACTGGTGCTGCCAGAGTCATGCCAGTAAGTAGAGCTGTGTTCTTTTATTTGCAGGAGTTATGCTGCTTGTGTGTGTGTGTGTGTGTGTGTGTGTGTGTGTGTGTGTGTGTGTGTGTGTGTGTGTGTGTGTGTGTGTAAAATGCCCCAGTTAGGTATACCTGGTGGTTAGTGTTACTCACGCTCAAACAAGAACCTGAATTCTCTACCAATACCACCACTTGTGATTCAGGGAGTTGGGTCCATAGCTCTCAACTGACCAGATTTTCACAGAACATTTAGCTCATACTTTTGGTCTGTTCCTCTTAAAATTTTGTTTTTCTGGCAAATCAGTGAGAACTGAATTCAGTAAATAGTGATAGCTCTTTAAGTTTCGGTCTTCCTGTCTTTCAGGAAACACATGATAATGCAAAACACTTTATTTTAGCAACTTTCTAAGCTTATACAAGCAATATTTAAAATGTGTCCTTGGTTTTGGGCCTTTGCCCCCCCAAATAAATTTTGGCTTTTTACAGATTTCTTGTGCTGAAGTTGAGAGATGTAGTTGATCGTCAAGTGGATTTTACAAGGGGCTGAGAGCTTCAGGGGAAGGGCAGTTTAATGCTACTTATGCTAAGTTGTTTGCATTGTTAGCAGCACAACAGGTAGTATACTTGCTTTTGATGCAGAAGGCTGTGGGTACTAGTCCCACATAATGCAGATGGATCACTGATACTGTACTGTGTTGTACTTTAATGGGAGTGGATGCTGCATTCCTATGAATGTCCTCCTTTGGATGAGTTACCTAGTAACCATGAACCCGTTATCAGTTTGCCATCCATTCCCCATTGCAAAATTACTAGCTTATCATTTTTTAATGTAGCATAGGTGATTTATTCTTCAAGGGCAACAGGCACTTTATTTGTAGATGAAACAATGAAATATAAAGTTATTTGCTAGCAGCAACCTCTTCATTAGTTACAGATCCCTTTAATGCAGAATTGTTTAGATGACTTACTTCTGCAGAGATTTTGCATATTTACTGATATTGGTGGATTGTAATGACAGAAGTTTGACTGGCCTTTTATGGTTGAAAGTTTCTGAAATGGATAGTTTTGTCATTATTGGTTCATACATTTTGTTTCATTGCTCTCTAGAAGAGTGTTCCATATTACAAATTTAAAACACATTCTAACAAGTGGTGCTGTATTATATAAGGAATATAATTTAATACAATCAGGTTAATACAATCAGGAAGGTGAATCAAATAACGTATTCATGTATGCTTGCTCACAGGATGTAGGAGATCAAAATTGGGGGAGAGACCAGTCACCAATGGTGTCCCCCAGAGTTCGGTGCAGAGACTTTTTCTGTTTAGCATATACAGTAAAAGGAAATACCAAAGGGTTTTGGCCGACTAAGTTTGAGATGACTGCAAGCTAGGAGCAGTTATTGAATCCCCAGATGACTTATCCATCATGCAGGAAGGTTTGTCTCAAATAACTGGTGCCAGAATCATGAATTGAAACTAAACTCCAAGAAATACATTATTGTATCCTTTGGGAAGTCATCTACTCCAGGGAACTTCCAAATTGGCAATGCCCCCTGAGAACTGACCCAGTTTGTACAGTGACCTAACTTTTGACCAACATGTGCTCAGAGTCATAAGAATGTCTTTCTATATTGCACAGCTTATAAACAAATTGATTGTGACTAGATCTAGAGATGTTATTGACCTCCTTTATAAAGCCCTCATTAGATCAATCATTTTGTATAATGCCCACTTTGGCATGTATCTGTCCAGACCCATGCAACACTTGAAATACCCACAGAGATACCTTACTAAAAGGATACAAGTCCTAAACAGTAGGTCTTGCATAGATCACCTCAAAGATTTATCACTATACTCGGTATCCTACAGAGTGCTTAGAGGTGATGTGTCTGGGATACAAGGCATCCTCTGACCTAATACAGATGGACCTACTGAACATCAGCAAGTCAAATGGCATCAGAAATACTCAGTCCAGGTATATAAACTGAATGTTTTTGGAGAAATGGATATATATCCAGAACAGACTATCCATTCAAATAAAGCAAAGCTCATCCTTGTCCACATTCAAATGCAACTCAGATCTAAGGATGGGTAATAGAAAATGTACTCCAGGATTACCCCTCATGCCACTAATAGATAGAGGCAGTTCTTAAATGCTGCACCCCTTACATGGGTCTCCTCAAATTATCTACAGTGTGATCACATTTATTCTCACTGGGGCTAATATACAATTATCAGCCATGGGATAGGAAAGGCCAATCAGGAAATGTTAATTCAAGCACCAAAATGGAAATTGGCTAAGCTTAAAATGTCCTCCAAGTGAACCTACATTGTGGTAGTAAATAGCTTTAAACAATTGCCCTTTTTAGATTACTGAGAGCCCTTGGCACCCCCTCCCCCAAGTCTTCAACAGCTTCTGGTGCTTGTGTGTGTGTGTGTGTGTGTGTGTGTGTGTGTGTGTGTGTGTGTGTGTGTGTGTGTGTGTGTGTGTGTGTGTGTGTGTGTGTGTATGTTTGCCTCATATAATGGATGAGCATCCTATCCAAGTCTTGTTCTCTGCCTCACATTTACTAAGTGCCAGGACAGGGTCTGCATCCCCCCCAGCATTGCTGGTATTGAAAAAATAAATGAATGAATTATTTGTCTTTTCCTTGCTAAATGTAAATACTCAATTTCTGGTGTGATGTGATTTATATGAACATGAATTATGTCTACAGGTTTCTCACTATGTTTCTTCTAGAGCAACACAACAGCCTCTGTCATATTATAACATTTATTAACTTTTCTTCAAGATTAGAGATTTTGCTTAACTAATAATATTTTTGTTCATCAGTACATTAGTTTTGCTTTAATATTAGTAACTTTGAACTGTTTTTTTTTTTTTTTTTTTTAGGAGTTTTGGACTTTTATGGAGTTAGTCTTAAAAGTTCTGGAAATGAAATGTTCCAGTGGGATTTACAGTCATCAGAGTTGTGGGCACCTATATATATGTATGAATATACATACAATGTATATAAAAAGTGTACACACCCCTGTTAAAATGCCAGTTTTTTCTGATATAAAAAAAAACAAGACCACAATAAGTCATTTCATAACTTTTCCCACCTTTAATGTGACCTATAACCTGTACAATTGTTGTTGTTGTGTCTTTCGGCTTTTCTCGGTTAGGGGTCGCCACAGCGGAACTCCGGTCCGCTAATGATTGGCAGTAGATTTTTACGTGCTGAGTTGCCAGCTCTGACGCACAACCTTCAACGAAGGTACGCCCATTCATGCATGCCTCCACACAGAAGACACTCTAGCTGAGAATCGAACAGGACAACGTTGTACTGTGAGGTGACAACGCTACCGCAGCACCACCACCGCGAGTATAATAAACAAATCTGTTATGGGATGCATAAGTGTGTACACCCTTAAACTAATACTTTGTTGAAGCACCTTTTGATTTAATTACAACATTCAGTCTTCTTGGGTAGGAGTCTATCAGCATGGTACATCTTGACTTGGCAATATTTGCCCACTCTTCCTTGCAAAAATGCTCCAAATCTGTCAGATTGCAAGGGCATCTCTTGTGCACAACCCTCTTCAGGTCACCCCACAGATTTTCTTTTAGATTTAGGCCTGGGCTCTGGCTGGGCCATTCCAAAACTTTAATTATCTTCTGGTGAAGCCATTCTTTTGTTGATTTTGATGTATGTTTTGGGTCATTGTCCTACTGAAAAGTGAAATTCCTCTTCATTGTCATCTTTCTAGCAGATGCCTGAAGGTTTTGGGGCAAAAGTGACTGGTATTTGGAGCTGTTCATAATTCCCTCCACCTTGACTAAAGCCCCAGTTCCAGCTGAAGAAAAGCAACCCCAAAGCATGATACTGCCATCACCTGCTTCACCATCGGGATGGCGTTCTTTTGGTGATGCAAAGTGTTGTTTTTGCACCAAATGTACCTTTTGGAATTGTGGTCAAAAAGTTCAACCTTGGTCTCATCAGACCATAACACATTTTTCCACTGCTCTTGGGAGACTTGATGTATTGTTTTGCAGCTTTTAGCCAGGCCTGGATGTTTTTCTGTGTAAGAAAAGGCTTCTGTCTTGCAACTCTACCCCATAGTCCAGACATATGGAGAATACGGGACATTATTGTCACATGTAGTACACAACCAGTACTTGCCAGAAATTCCTGCAGCTCCTTCAGTGTTGCTGTAGGTCTCTTGGCAGCCTCCCTGACCAGTTTTCATCTGGTCTTTTCATCAATTTTGGAGGGACATCCAGTTCTTTGCAATGTCACTGTTGTCCCATATTTTCTTCACTTTTTGATGACTGTCTTCGTTGTGTTCCATGGTATATTAAATGCTGTAAAAATTATTTTGTACCCTTCTCCTGACTGATTCCTTTCAACAGTGAGATACCTTTGATGCTTTGTAAGCTCTCTGTGAACCATGGCTTTTGCTGTAGCAGGCAACTGAGTAAATGTCAGGAAAATCCTACTAGGACAGCTGAACTTTATTTGGGGTTAATCAGAGTCTCTTTAATTGATGTCAGGTATGTACCCAAGAAGGCTGAATGCTGTAATTAAATCAAAAGGTGCTTCAACAAAGTATTAGTTTAATGGTGTGCACACTTATGCAACCAGTTTATTGTACGTTTTTTTTTATATTTTTCACCTAACAGATTTGTTTGTTTTTGCAATTGAATTTTACAGGTTATAGGTTACATTAAAGATGGGAAAAGTTTTTAAATGATTTATTGTGGCCTCTTTTTTATATCACACAAACATGGCATTTTAACAGGGGTGTGTACACTTTTTATATCCACTGTACATTCAGGCATAATATATATGATTGTCAACTTCTATTCTTTTTTCATTAGCTGTTTTCTTATTAGTGTAACTAAATTTCCAAAAGTCAAGGATGGAGTGTTGCATAATGTAGGGCTTAAGGGTTTACAGGGTGGATGGGAGGAATACTGGGCAGGGGAGGGTCAGCTGCATAAAGCACTTAGATGGAGTCAGCAGGTACTAGCTGTCCTGCATCAACATCTTTTTATATGCATCTGTGTACATGGTCATGTCTGAATTCTCAACATTTCTGCATTGCAAAGCTTCCAAACATAGCAAGCAAGGATCAACAAAATAACACAGGACTAACCTCAGTCTCTCTTGTCTGTTTTACGATATTTTCTTTTTCTTTTTCTTTCTTTTCTCTTTTTTCACTTGCTCTTTGAAGTGTGAATTTCAATTCTTCCTGGAAAAAAGAAACAATTCAAGTGTTAGATATAAGTCCTACAGAGTACTGCAGATCTGCTTTAAGTTTATTTGCAGGAATGCAGAGAATACAAGTAGTGGGAGTTCAGCTTGTGGACAGTATTGGTGTGGCACACCTAAGCCATCAGAGGTAGATATGGAGACACTTGCTGTTTAACAATAATTATCAACAGAGGGCCAATACCCCTCTGGCTGGTAACTGTGATCCTCCTGTACTTCATATGAAAACCTTACAAATCAGGTTGTTATTCTGACCATGACCAGATAGCAGATGTAAACAGACTTTAAAATCAAACACCAACAGGTACATGTTTGTGTCTGCATATTTCCCTGGTTTCATGAAGAAAGAGGCCAACAGCAGCCCAGTGAAGAGTAGACCAAATGCAAACATGATAGCATCAGATACTCAACAATCACGGCTGTGAGCAGCTAAAATCCTAATTTATTAAAACTTTAAAACACATTAGCCAACATAAGTTCTTTCGTCCCATTTACTTGAGACTTCCATCAGATATAAAAAGTGGTCATATGACCAATTGTTTATCAGCTTATCATGTGTAACTTTTAAATTTGGAGCCAAAAATCTTAAAGTAGCATGCATTACCATTGTATCCTGTTATAGATGTTGTAGCTAGGCGATTACAAGCCAGGAAAAATATTATGAGCAACACTGAATTCTATTGTGACAAACTGAAATGCTGCCAGCCCAGATATCTGGAATTTTGTAAATAATCATATCATATGTCATTTGTGAATGTTAATATGATCCATAGGCTTGTCTTATAGATGTAAGAGAACTACATGTTATGTGGATATTAAACTACTGGTGCAGAAGTGTATGTTGAACTGTATGCTCTGTACTGGGCTTCAAGAATGTAACCACAGTGTACCCTACTGGAAAAGAACAAGAATGTATATAAACTATATTAATAGTAGACGTTGGAACATACAGAGGTAACGTGACAAACGTCAAAAAAATAAGTTAAAAGTGTTTTATGATATGCTATAAAGGCAGCAAGGAGACAGGATGTCTATAGAGGTTTCTTTCTATTGTCTTGAAACAAAAATAATTACTAGGTTTAAAATGTAAAAGTGCTTAAACTGTTTTACGACTTCCAGTTCTAGGCAAACGTCTGAGCGATATGTATTTTTGACACAGAGGTGCTAAATTCTAAGTTTCTGTTAGCCTGGAAACTGAAAGCAGGTGACAAAGAGTGATGTCATCCCAAGATGACCAGCAGTAATGTTTGACAGTAATTTAAGAACTATCTCAAAGAAAAGTCTGTGCATTTTGTATTTGTCTTTGATCCTGGAAACATCCTCTCATCAGTACTTGCCTTGCTAATAGTAAGTAACTAGATAGCAGTGATTTCTCTTAGATATAGATAGGAATATAGTAAGATTAGTTTAGATGTTTTCTGTATTTATTTGAGACTGTCCTGCAATGTTGTTTTAAAACATTTACTGTGATTCTGAACTCTGTAGGCACTGTGCTGAGTTATTGAGTATTGTTTTGTTCTTTTATTATTTATTATTAAATGTATTTAAACCTTTTAATTGTGGCTGGTTTGTTTAGAGATATTTAAGCTTGTAGAGTACTTGCATATGTATTTGGTGACACTGTATAGGCCACTCCTAAATAGCCTTAAAAGTCTTAGTCACACTTACCATTTGGTTAACAGTAACATTACACAGTAAGATTGGTCACCTTTGGGAAGGGCCTTAGAGCAGCTGATAAGTGGTTCTGGTAGGAGTGATAGCTATCTTATGGTCTGGGCAGAAGGTGGCATAGCTAGTAAACCTGTACCAGCCTTCCCCAGGTGTGTGTTTGTGTATAAATCAAATTTCAAAGTGTGTGTGTGTGTGTGTGTGTGTGTGTGTGTGTGTGTGTGTGTGTGTGTGTGTGTGTGTGTGTGTGTGTGTGTGTGTGTGAGCTACTTGGGCAGGGACATGAAGCACTGGTTAGACAGAGTGCTGGGAGGACTTGGCTTGAAACCCTGGCTAAGGACTCAACTCTATACCTGTGCCAGTGGGGAGTCTTATTGGACATCTGGAGAAAGAAGGAGAAACCAGCCCCAAACTGACTGTGACCTCTATGTGCTCTTAAGGGAAATTGTACTTTACTGTGTGTGTACTTGTCATCCTCCCGATGTGCACATCCCTCACTGGTGCTAGTGGTGAGGATTGAAGCTCTTTGATTACTGGGCCAGTGCAGGGGCGTCACATCTATTACCAATGAAAATGACAACGGTAACTAAAAGTGTAGAAAAGTAAAAAATAAAAATTATGATATTTTATAAAAGCTACAAAATAATTCCTATGTAAAAAGGGGTCTATATTAGCAAAGCGAAAAACCCTATGCGCGAATACCAAAACATCGACCCCTATACCGCGAATCGTGAAAATCCCAAACGCACTAAACCGTGAAAAAAAAAATTCGAACTGTCATAGTCGGCCAACCCCACCACCCGCTGCATACTACCTACCCAAACAAAATAAATAAACCACATACATACACTAACCAAACCCTACTTCTAACCTAAACTAAAGCAGCATAACCCTACCTCAAACAATACACTAAACCCCACAAACACAACTATCTAAGCACTCTCCTTAACCCCTCCCTAACCCTAAGGTCCGTAAATACTGTACACATCCCCTACAGACATACACCTAAACAAAATAAAAGCACCAAAACCCTACCTCCAACATTATACTAAACCCCACAAACACAACTATCTATGCACTCTCCTTAACCCCTCCCTAACCCTAAGGTCAGTAACTACCACACACATCCCCTACAGACATACACCTAAACAAAATAAATAATACACATACATATTAAACCCTACACTTAAAAAAAACCTACACCTAACACTACACTAACTCTTACATACAGTACCTATCTAAGCACTTACTTAACCCAAATCCTAACAATAAAGTCCTATCTATCGCACACTTACCTTATGGAGCTGTACCGCAGACGGGCCAACCAAAACAAACCGACTTTTCGAAATTTGCGGTTTTGACCATTTGGGGTTTATGTACTTTGTGCAATATGGTTCGACGTCTTTGTATTTGCCTAAAGGGATTTTCGATTGCGTAATAGGAACCCGTAAAAAGCATATAAACAATATGCAATTAAAACTATATACCTAAATAGATAAGATTATACTGATGATTGCAGTGATATAATAATTAACCATAAATTGAAAATAAAAATGAAAAATAAATGAACTTGTTCATAATTAACATTATTTATAATGTGCTTTCATCTTGAGAAGACTTGAAATAATAATAATGTCATTTAACCCTGGAAATACAGTGGCATTTACAAAGATGTGCCACCAAAGTTCACGTTGTTCTAATATAATGGTCCACGGACCACCTCTTGGGTTAACATCCACTCTTTTTAATATTGAAAATTTAAATTTATGACCAGTATATTTAGCTGTATGTCTATAAAGGGCGTTGGTTGATTTTGCTTTTGTGATATCATATATATGTTCATATATACGTTGTTTCAGCTTGCATTCCGTTTTACCTACATAATATGCAGTACAATGGATATACACAGCTGCGTATACAGCCCCTGAAATGAAACATTTAAAATACCTTGATATTTTAATTTTCTTATTGCCAAGAGAGATTTCATTGTCATAATGTATATACTGGCATTGTGTACAGGTGCCACATTTTGACATTTTGCCCATTTGAGATATACGGGTATCAGACAGATTGTCTAAGATATTTTTAAAACTAGTGCCTCATTTGTAAATAATCATTGGGCATGCTCCAAGTTGTTCATAGATATATCTTTATCACAAGATATTAATTGCCAATTGTATTAATGATATCAGAAATGTGTTTACTGTCAGTATTGTAAGTAGTAATTTAAGAAGAACAGCCATAATTAGGGTTACCATTGTGAGAATCACTGTGTTTAGTGAGATTATGAGGGGCCTGTTGAGTGTAACAAAGTATCTGTGATTTTTCCTCAGTTTTTGGAGTTATAATAGTTTTTTAGCTTCACATACTAACATGATCTCACAAATGAGTACAGAATACCCTTAATAACTAAGTTATTTTACCGAACTGTATTGAATATTTTACTTTAAAACCATGATTACTCTTCTCCAGGTTGTTGCATATGCTCGTCTTCCTCTTCATGAGGGATAAACCTAATGTATACATTCAAAACATAAAAACATTGCAATTTTGACATGATAGCTATTGAATTATATATTTTTCTGTTTTTTGACATGTTCTCCATTTCAAAGGTGAATTCTATTTATTTTCATTTATTGTATAAGCTGGTGTCATGCCTCTATAAACCACTGTTGTACATGCAGGCCCCTTTCTGTTTACATATAATTCTGGTACAGTGTGCGCAGTAAAAAGTTTATTATACAGCAAGAAATCACTCTACTAGTTTCACTGGATAAGTGATACCACTTGCTTATGCAGTAAACTTCCAGTATTATTAAAACTGCCCGGAACTCCTCATCTCAGTACCTTGGGACAGTGTTACTTGTCCTTCACAGACAGCTGGATCTCACCATTCTGGGAACTGTTCCTTACCCTGTTTAGACTTTATTTCACTACCCTGGGACAGTGTTCCTTACCTTCCACAGACCTTTGGATCTAATCATCATGGGGCTTTCTTCCTTACTGTACTTGGCCTACACCTCGTCACCAAGGGATAGTGTTCCTTACCCTGCACAGACCTCTCAATTTCATTATCATGAGGCATTCTTCCTTACCCTATTCGGACTTCATTTCACCACCCTGGGTCTGTGTTCTTTATCCTGTACAGACCTCTAGATATCATTATCATCAGGCATTCGCCCTACTCTATTTAGACTTTATTTTACCAGTAAACATGAATTACAGAGAGGAAAATCACCAAAATGAAACTAGTAACCTCCAAACAAAGTGAAACGGAAAACTCGTGCAGCACACAGCCCATTTTATTAACGCTACAATTTCTTTCACATTTTCATCCACAAAAGACCTCTTCAGATAAAAACACACAGTAAAATCACCATACATTTATACACTTACATAAATTACTTAGCCAATCAAGTTCCCCTCTTAATTAATCTATAAAATACACACCTTAAAAGCCATTTGATCTGCACAGTATTAAGGAAGCACAATGATAAAATATGGAAAGGCAATCAAAACTACAAAAACTAAAATGGCAATCCTGCTATGTCATGTAGATAATAGTTAATACATAACTTACATAAAAAGTCATCTTAAAATCTACACATATAAAAGGGATATCATTACATTTATAAATAAAATTAGATAAAATTAAATAAAATTACTTTATATATCATCAACAGGTCGCCATCTGTTGGTCAAAGCCTTACAATGTTTCAAGCGAAAAAAGCTTATCTGCAGAACCTACCCAAAAAAATATATACCTTCTTAATACATATATAAATGCACTTCATCACTCAGATATGAGCCCATATTGTCAAACATTTAAAGCTTTGCGTCTCTTAATTTTAATAAGGGCAAAATAGATGGGTATCCATTGAGCCCAGGCTGTTTCCCTGCATCCAAAAATACCTGGCAGTACAGCTCTCTGTATTCAAGGCAGGTTTCTCAGGGTCCCCCTCTGATGTCCAAAGGGATACTTTCAAGAACAAAAAAGTTGAAAGTAGCCTGCCTACAGGTATTTGTGTGCTTGTAAAGGGCATTTGTGTCATTCTTATTTTTAATATTATATGTATGTTCGTAAATCCGCCTCTTAAGTTTGCACTCGGTTTTACCAACATAAAATGAGGCACATTGACTACATGTCACCAAATAAACAACCCTCTCACTATTGCAATTATAATAATTATGACTAATAAGGGTTTTATCATGACTTGTCAATACAATATTCTCCTTGTTGGCCACATATTGGCACTGCTCCACATTTGTATGTCTCCTTACGTCTGCTACTAAAACTCTCCTTATCCCCTCCATTAGCTTCTAAAAAGTTCTTCAGGCTTCTACTTTTCCTATAAATGCACTTAAGGGGACCTTTTTCAGGGAATGGCAAGTCAGTAAATCTTATTAATCTATACCACTCATTTTTCACAATTTTGTTGAGACTTAAAGTGTTTACATTAAATTCTGTAATAAAGGCTCTACCCATATTGTGATTATCTGTCCCCACTATGGTTTGCTGCCACTCACCTGCTCTATCAACCCCCAAAACAGGGCCAAATTTGTTTTTTCTGTTTGCCACTACTTCACTTTTAATATTCTTAATAAGATCATCTGGGTATCCCCTCTCTAAAAATAACCCATGTAGAAACTCACATTCGTTTCTAAAATCCATGTCACACAAGGTCATTCTTGGGGCACGAATAAATTGGCCCTTAACAATATTCTTTTTCTGGAACCCAGGATGTGCATTTGTGTAGTACAAATAAGAGTTGGAATATGTATTTTTCTGAAAAACCTTAGACTTCACACTACCATTCACTGTCTATTCTAGTGTGACGTCTAAAAAATGTACAACGTCTCTAGAGATGGTGTGTGTAAATTTTAAAAATTCAGTTGTAGCATTTAGGTATTTCAAGAACTCATTTAGTTTAGCCTACATATCAGTCCAACAAATACAGATGTCATCTAAAAATCTAACGTATTTGATCCAACAATGCCTAAATTCTGAGGAGAATGTACACTTTTTCCCACCAAGCCAGGACAATATTTGTGTAGGTGGGGGCACAATTGGCCCCCATCACTACCCCTTGATTTGGTGAAAGAATTCCTCACTGAAATATAGGAAATTATTTGTAAGAACCAAGTCCATAAGACCCAAAACTATATGTAGATCATTGTTGGAAATCTGACCATCCTCTGTCAAAAACAGCTCCAACCATTCCAACCCTTTGGAATGGGGAATTATGGAAAAAAGATCTTTAATGTCTATAGTGATAAAAAGAACCCATTGGTAATCCAATTCTAGGTCAATTTTCTGTAAAAATTCCCAATAATCCTTAAGTATTTGTTGGTTGTTCAGACCATGAGACTTAAGCTTAATGTTGATGTATTTTCTAGGGGTGCAGTCTTTGACCCCTCAGCAGACACTATAAGTCTCAATGCAGGGTCTAGGGGATGTTTATGAACTTTTGGAATTCCGAAAATATTGGGTACCATTGGTCTGTCATTACTTAGGTACAGGTAGATAACATTACTTATCAGCCCATCCATAAGAAGATCATAAAGGGCCATATCAATCTTTTTGTAAGTGATATTAATTTTTGTTTTTCAATACCCTCCTGTACGTATTAATGTCCCCCAACAAATTCAGCATTTTTCCTTCATATAATACTGAGCTCATAACTACAGCACCTCCACCTTTATCAGGCTTCATAATCCGTATGCTTTTACCCCCCTAAATTGCTTTAATAAAGTCCATTCATCCTTACTAAGGTTAAATACCTTCCTGTTAAGTTCCCGTGTGGTGTGTTTTCTAAACTCTTTTCAGTAGATGCTTCAAAATTTTTTAGTTGGGGATGAATAGAGGGGAAGAAAAGGCTTTTATGTTAGGGTTCCTTTCCTTGATATGTAGCTATATTCCCTTGCATAATGATATCCAAGTTCATTTTACTAAAAACAATTTAAAATCTATGATATACTTAGAAACATCTCCTTTAATGTGTGGAACAAATTTAAAACCTTTTGACAACAAACTAAACCATACAGGGGTAGGTATACATTCTGAATAATTAAATATATTAAAATTACTCAAGCAGTATTTAACTCCTTCAGTTGTGATGTCATAAGGTAAGGCATCACCAAAAACCTCTGTCACTTCACCACCATTCAAAATCCCGCACGTCCCCCCTCCTCCCCATACCCCGCTTCACTGCCGCACTGTACCCTGAAAGTACCGAGGGGCCTGTTGGTTTATGATCCTCTCTGACCTGCGAAGCGGGGATACACTACAATTGTTCACCTTCATAGGAATCCCTTCTGTTTTGCTGGGGAAAGGCATTATCCTTAACCACATAACCTTCAGTATCTACACTATTAAAAAATCTTTTCGGGTCTGGGTAACATGTTTTAGTTTTGTATTCATGTAGGTCCCTTTCCATTTTTTTAATCTTTCTTTTTATGTTAATGCCGCACTTCTTATCTACTATATCCAGGACCTCATAATATTTATTTTATTCAGTATCAACAGTGAACAATAGATCATTAGTTATATTATTATTTAATACCTCAATTTCCACACGCAGTTTAGACAACATAATCTCATTTTGTTTGACCGTAACCCTCACAGTATCAAGACCACATTTGTTAAAAATTTCAAGCAACTCATTGTAACAGTCAGAGCCTTTACAAATGTTGTTAGGGTATTTTGAAACCCTAAGCCCTTTTGGAACAATTTCTCTCCTAAGGCATTAAGACGTAAGGGGACATACAAATGTGGAGCATGTCAGCAGTGCCAATATGTGGCCAACAAGGTGAATATTGTATTGACAAGTCATGATAAAACCCTTATTAGTCATAATTATTATAACTGCAATAGTGAGAGGGTTTTTATTTGGTGACATGTAGTCAATGTGCCTCATTTTATGTTGGTAAAACTGAGCGCAAACTTAAGAGGCGGATTTACAAACATACATATAATATTAAAAATAAGAATGACACCAATGCCCTTTACAAGCACACAAATACCTGTAGGCAGGCTACTTTCAACTTTTTTGTTCTTGAAAGTATCCCTTTGGACATCAGAGGGGGACCCTGAGAAACCTGCCTTGAATACAGAGAGCTGTACTGCCAGGTATTTTGGATGCAGGGAAACAGCCTGGGCTCAATGGATACCCATCTATTTTGCCCTTATTAAAATTAAGAGGTGCAAAGCTTTAAATGTTTGACAATATGGGCACATATTTGAGTGGTGAACTGCACTTATATATGTATTAACAAGGTATATATATGTTTTGGGTAGGTTCTGCAGATAAGCTTTTTTTCCCTTGAAACATTATAAGGCTTTGACCAACAGATGGCGCCCTGTTCATGATATATAAAGTAATTTTATTTAATTTTATCTAATTTTATATATAAATGTAATGATATCCCTTTTATATGTGTAGATTTTAAGATGACTTTTTATGTAAGTTATTTATTAACTATTATCTACATGACATAGCAGGATTGCCATTTTAGTTTTTGTAGTTTTGATTGCCTTTCCATATTTTATCATTGTGCTTCCTTAATACTGTGCAGATCAAAAGGCTTTTAAGGTGTGTATTTTATAGATTAAGAGGAGAACTTGATTGGCTAAGTAATTTATGTAAGTGTATAAATGTATGGTGATTTTACTGTGTATGTTTTATCTGAAGTCTTTTCTGTGGACGAAAACGTGAAAGAAATTGTAGTGTTAATAAAATAGACTGTGCTGCACGAGTTTTCCGTTTCACTTTGTTTGGAGGTTACTTTATTTTACCACCCTGGGACCATATTCCTTACCTTCCACAGACCTATGCATCTAATCATCATGGATCTTTCTTTCTTACTCGACTTGGCCTTCATCTCATCACCGTGGGACAGTGTTCTTTACCCTGCACAGACCTCTGGATCTCAGCATCATGGGACAGTCTTCCTTACTCTATTAAGACTTCGTTATGTCATCCTGGGCCTGTGTTCCTTACTCTCCAGAGACCTCTGGATGTTATCATCCTAGGGATTTCACCTTAACCTATTCAGACTTCATTTCACCACCCTGGGACAGTGTTCCTTACCTTGCATAGACTTCTGGATCTCAGCCTCATCAGGCATTGTTTCTTACCCTATTTAGACTTAATTTCCCCACCCAGGGTTAGTGTTTCCTACCTTCCACAGACCTCTAGATATAATCACCCTAGGGCATTCTTCCTTACCCTCCTTAGATTTCATCTCACCACCATGGGGCACTGTTCCTTTCCTTGCACAGCCCCCTGGATATAATTACCCTGTGACGTTATTCCTTATCCTACTTAAACTTCATCTCACCTCTCTGGGACAGTACTCCCTACCTTGCACAGACATCTAGATCTCATCATCCTGGGGGATTCTTCCTTACCCTCCTTAGACTTCGCCTTCCCAGCTTGCCAGCACCCTGGGTAATGATTCTTTTCCTTCCCAGATTTCACCATGCCACATGCCTGTTGTGGGTTTGAGGATTCTTAGAAGAGCTATGAATGTGAATGAAGAGAATATATAATATGTCCAGGGTCGGATTATCTCAAATTATTCACCTTTCCCTGAGGTACAGCAGTCTTATATTTAATACATATTAAGTAGCAAGTTTGTGGGATCTTGTCCTCCCCACATTGGGTAATTCAAGGGGGCAAAGTCCCCTTACAAAAATGGTTAAAAATGCAGCAGTAGGTTTACAGTTTACTGCGTTTATGTTTGAATTGTGTTTTAATTTTCTAAATGTCAGGTCTTGCATTACTGATTGCCATCTTCTGATAAGGAGCTAGGGTGGTACACCTGTCAAAGAGTAACACAGGCAGTAATGCTTATTCTGCCAAGGCCTCACCATCTCTTCACCCTAGCACAGTGAGTTTTAGGCTAATCATAACTAACCGCCCCATCCCTTTGGGGAAGTATTCTTTCATCCACCAAGAACTCACCATCTCATCACCGTACTCTCTCTAGGCTCTGTCATTTCACTACCCTGAAGCCACATTCTTTAATCCACTCTACCTTTACCATCTAATCACTCTGCAGCAGTGTTCTTTAGCCTGCCGAGACCTCTGCCTAGACCTTCCATCCCATCACTATTGTGTAGTGTCCATTAGCCTGTTGAGACCCCACTATCTCACTCCTCTGGGCAGTGTGATTGCTATCCTGTCCAAACCTCACCATCTCATCACCTGGAGTACAATTAAGATTCATGGACCAGTTCACTAACCTGTTAAACAAACATTAATTTAATAAAATAAAATAAAATAAATAAGATCCATGGACCAGTCGCCTAACCCGGTTAACAAACATTAAGTAAATAAAATAAATATACATTCCTTAGCCCATGCAGAGCTTGTCATTTTACCACAATGAAGAAATATTTCGTACCCTGCCCAGATCTTCCCATCCTACCATTCTGGGGGAGTGTTTCTAAAGCTGCACAGGCCTCACTATCCCACAGCACTGTACTAGATTCCAAGACACTTACACTCCTTACCAGCAGTAGCCATTTCCCTATCACCTTCAGGGAAAAATCTACTTTTTCCAAGAGAGAAGTGTGACTTCTGATTTGGAGGTGCTGAATTTCATCACAGCTGCTTTATACTCGGCAGTGAAAATTTCCAGTAAAGGTTAGCATCACAATCACTTGAAGTTAATGAAACAACATATACAGACAACAAATATGTGACCATCATGTCACCATACAATATGATTTCTGGACTTTGGCTTCACCTGAACATCATATTCATGAAAAAATGACAAACAGAAGGAGGACATAAGACATGACCTTAAAGAAGTCCCACATCCATATTTAATATATTTGATTTAGCACCAAGACTGTGGACATGTCTTCTTTTCTTAAATAAAGAGACCAACTGGCACTTTGAATATGCTGATTAAGAATTCTTGACTATGTTGTACCAGAACATTTGATACCTGTACATTCAGATGCCTTGATCACATTGTGCCCAGGCCCACTGAATGCAGAAATCTTACTTAACAAAGCATCTGAGTCCTTCAGTGTTCTTCAGCATAACCCAGATTACACCATATTTAGAATGTTTTACTAAAATCTCTCCATAATCCTTAGCTATGCTGTATTTAGAATGTCTGACTGTATCTACAATTCTTATGTACACACTAGTAAAATCCTTGATTATACTGAATGTAGAATCATTAACTAGACCATACTCATAAAGGAACTGGTGGATCCAGTTTGGGAAGGGGGTAAATGAGCAGCTTAAATGCTAACTCACCCATCCCAGGGATGAGTGTTTTCCTGCCTAACTACAGCCTTGGTACTGGAGGCTAAGACTCTCAATGAGGCAGACTAAAGTAGGGTGAGGCCAATAGAGAAGGTCTGCAAAGAAGGATTGGATGTGGTAACACATGCATATGAAGTGTGTTTAAAGGTACACCAAAGAAAAAAAAACTTCCCTGCCATCTGGCATCATATTTTGACACCTCTATCTTTTCTACTCTTGTAGAACATGAATAGAGGCACTCGGACAAATAATAGGAGTACATCAAAACAGGTTAAATGTATATATAAACATGTAGCTCTCTCTCTATGTGTGAGTGTGTGTGTGTGTGTGTGTGTGTGTGTGTGTGTGTGTGTGTGTGTGTGTGTGTGTGTGTGTGTGTGTGTGTGTGTGTGTGTGTGTGTGTGTGTGTGTGTGTGTGTGTGTGTGTGTGTGTGTGTGTGTGTGATTTTGTGTGTGTGTCAGCTATTTGGGCAGGGACACGAAGCACTGGTTGGACAGAGAGGGTGCTGGAGGTTTTAGCTTGCCCATCAAGCTGAGATCTGGACCCTATAGCTGTACCAGTGGGGAGTTTTATTGGGGACCTGGAGAGCAAGGGAGCGACCAGCCCTGGACTGACTGTGATTTCTGTGTACTCTTAAGGGAAATTGCACTTTACTGTGTGTATTTGTTATCCTTTCTTCCTATATGAGGCATCCCTCTCTGGTGTTAGTGGTGAAGATTGAGGCTCCTTGATTGCTGGGCCAGGGCATGGGTGTCACAGATACAAATGGAAGGTGAAATGTGTAATGAATGACAACTCCATACAGCTACCAAATCCCCCACCTTCCCAAGAACCATTTGATATTACTGTCTAAATCAGTTCAGTTGTCTGCGGGAGTAAGCAAGTGTAAGCACCAATAAGCAGTAGTAAGCATATTTAAGCACTAGTAAGTGGATACGTGGGGGTAAGCAATGTGCATACAGGTTAAGCAATATTGAAGCTAACCCTATGTAAGTTAGCATACCTTACCCTCGCGCAATCCAGGGCAAACCAACTTACAACTGCTCAAAAGTTCCCTAATCACTCTGCATCCAATGGCCCTTGTTCTGCCCAGCAACGAAATAAACAGCCTTGCAGGGCTTGAACCCAGGACCCTATACACTATACTCACAGTAGTTAACCACCAAACCATCACAGCAATACAGAAGAATGAGGTATTACCAAACAAATCCTCACTATAGTAATATCAAACTGAACCTGAGAAAGGAATCAGTATACAGTCATATGTTCTATAACCCACTACATAACATAAATATGTGAACTGGAGTACAGCACTATGCCCAGATGTGAGGTGTAATTGTAATAGAGTGTTGAAGTCCCCAATAAAACACAAGGGCCCCATACAGTGTACGTACACATGAATCATGGATACCAGGCATATATATAAGATGTAATGATTAATAAATCAATGCCAAAAAGAAAATATGATGCAAAGTCTAATGTAAGCAATGCTAAGTATTGCACAGGCTAGCTTAGGAGGTGTAAGCAATGTGTAGGCCAGCTAACTCATTGTGCCCAATGGTGTACCCCTTTAAACAATGCCAACCTTAGGTAAGCAGATTTGCCCATAGCTTAGCCTTTTCGAAACCGGCCAGTCATGGGAAAGTACGGGAAATCCATCCTACTTAAACCCAACAGGTGGGAATACATCTCATAACTGGTTATAGCTTCCCCTTGCAGGCACAATGGCAGAAAGGGGAGAAGGTGTGCACTTCTGGGTGCAGCACTGGTGCATCCAGGAGTCTAGAGTCATGGCAGGACTCCTTGTCAAACACCATGAGCAGAGACTGCTGCAGGGCCAGTACCAGGGTTCCCAATATAAGGCAGAAGCCTGGGACCACCCCGCCCATGACCTCACCAGTGCCACTGGCATACCCCAAACTGGTGAACAGGTCAGGCATCACTATGCCAACCTGAAGTGGCATAAGGGGGACCTCTTGGAGCAGTGGATCCAAGAAGCTAGAATGGCAGGGGCTGTCCCAGCTGTGTGTAAGTATCACTCCACTATGTGTGTAATAATTGCCAGCTCATGTATATCATGGATAGGTATGGCTAAATATTCCTCTTATGTCCTCCACAGCTGCACGTGAGTGGGCCTCGAACCAGGAGAACAATGGAAGTTGCTTGGAGAGGTTACGATGTGAGGCAGGTCAGTAATACTCTTGCATGTACTGTCATAGGAAATAAATCTAAAAGTATTAGTAAATTAATTGCCTGTATAAAACCTGTATTGTTTAACGCAGGTTCTGCATACAACAGAGGATATGGCAAGAAGAGTCTCATATAGTTTGCATGTAAATAAAAGCGTAACAGCTGACAATAAAGGTCTAACTGCTGAACTGCATGTGTATACTCTGGTGTCATATGGTAATGTAGATTTGCAATCACATAATAGTACTGTTGTATTAAGCACTGTTACCCACACTGTGTACCATAAATAGAATTTGTAGGAATGCCTGTATATGACTGATGTAATCCCCAGCAGCCATATTGTACAACTGAGAAATACATAGGCAGAAAACAGGGAAAAGCAGACAACAAAACCTGAATAGCACATGCAGCCGAGATGTAAACTGTTGTATTTTTAGCATACACAGCCATGGTTCGAATCCTGGCAGTGGTAGTAGTCTGCATACAGAATCATACCCCACAACTGTAGAGATATGTCGAGAATGTCCAGTAAAGTGGCCCATATCTGTTGCCTGTCACCCTGTCCTCCTGGGAAATCAGTGGGAAGATCCCAGATGTATAGGCCGGAAACAGGAAATACAGCTGATTGACACACATCTATGAGAACAAAGCTGGCACACTAGCAACTCTCCAGAACCTTATGAGAATAAGAAGCTATGTATGTCCCATTTCCACCCCCATGTTGTCAAGCTGTGGCCAGAGTATGTACAGTAACAGAGTGAGATGCATTTGCATAATAGTAATGTGGAATCTGGTACTGTGTATGGCAACATTCAGGTAGTGCTAACAAACATTTCTCCCACAAGTCTGTCAGATAATAACACTGTGCCCAGAAATACAATAATGATACCCTGTACTGGTACTGTTTACTTTGGTATTGTATGGCATTGTGAGTGTTGCAGTCACTGATCACTGTCACCCACACTGTGCTACATAATATAACTGTGTAGGAAAGCCTGTATATGTGTGTGGTACGTCACTAAAGGTTGAAGAGGGCAGTAGTCTAGATATGTCCCGGTTCACCTGCATGTGGTCAAGACATGGCCAGAGTCTGTGCAGAAAGAGATGGACAGCTATGTGTACAACATCAACCTGGAATCTGGGAGTATGTGTAAAAACAGTTAGTGTTAACAAAAATTTCCTCCACAGGTATACCAGGTAAGAGGTGTATACTGCAGGTAACACCGGTTCATGTATAAAGATGACAACAGCCATATCACTGTCCAAACTAAGGCTATAGGGTAGTATAGTAGTAATACTTGTAAGGTACAGATAACAGCACTGACTAGGAAGTAATGTGGACTACAAGAATATACTAGTTGTTAATTGACATATTTCTCACTCCCCCACCATATCTCCAACAATAAACTACATACCCACCTCAACTGGGATGTATTGACTTCACTGTTCTGATGGGACATATGTCCTATTCGTTGATAATTATTTAAATCTATTTCCAGGCATGTGCTATATTGGAATATTCCAAAATTGGTGGCATGGCGCCATCAATGTACCTGCATGCTGTTGTTATTACCACTGTGGTCCCATATATGCATGTGTTCCATTTGCTATGCAACTGTTCCATATCTGGTGTCTGGGTTAATGGCAATATCTATGCATGCTGTTATACCTAACCCTGGAATGTGTTGACTATTACTAACCCACATATGTTAATACACCATAAACACCGTAGCACGTATGGGAATGTGGGTCCCAGCAGACCCACCAGTCCCACCTCAGCTGGTTGTGGCACTGGGGCTCAACCCAGGACCTTCTTGTCTGTTGGTACTGCACCACCTTCGGATGGAACCGCCTCTGGGGTTGGGGCTCATCAACCCCCCCCCCCGGGAGCAGGTGCGACAGGAACCTGTCACCCGTCACCAAGTCTGGGTCATGGTGCATAGCGAGCTCTGCAGGGAGGTCGGAGATCTGCTATGCTAGCTTGAGGGCTGTGTGTTGCAACTAGAGGGTCGGCCTGGCTCTGTGACTCAGCCCTCAGCACAGCTACCTTTGGGGCTGTGAAGGTGCAGTGGTGACTGCCCATGGGTGGGGATCTCAGTCTCACTGTTTCCACTAGGGGGCTCGTGGGCTTCCGATTTCCCAACCCCTCACCCAATCAAGGTGTTTACCCCCCACATGTATCATATACTGCCCCTGTATGCACCTTGTTTGTCTTATTTGTTAACCTACTCAACCTACCTCCCCAAATATACCTACTATCCCGCCCCAACATCCCATTCTCACCTTAAAAAAAAAGGACAATCTGTTCCCAAAAAAAAATCATGTCCCATACATAGCTGTCCATTTCACACATGTGTCCACTGGACACATGGAATCTGGTCTAACTGACATTACAACATATTATTGTTGTCCTTACACTTCTCTCAGGGGTTTAAGTGTCCAAATCTATCCTCATATTCAGTGTATATTGTTGCTGTAGAAGAAATGGGCAGCTATGGACCTTCCCTACACCCTTCCTGCACATCTCTAGGTATTTTCCCCACTGTATTTCCCTCTTTGAGCCACTTTTTCACCACTTTCCTATCAATCCTTTTTTCTTTTCTTTTAAAGAAATTAACACGGGGTAAGTTGGAGTAACCACTTTAAAGCAGCAGTAGGCGGGTTTTAGCTTGTTTGTGTGGGGGTAATCAATGCCTACATGGGGTAAGCAATTTAGAAGCTAAATGAGTATAAGAAACTGTAACCAGAAGTTAGCAGTATTTACCTCCACACAAATCCACACAAACTCACTTACAACTGCTTATCAGTGCCTTAATCACTCTGTACCCAACAGTCCTTGTTCTGCCCAGCAAAAAAATAAACAGCCTCTGCAAGGCTTGAACCCAGGACACTGCACTCCATAGCCAAAGTGATTTACCCCTAAGCCATGTCAGATGTACATAATCCTGATATTTCCACAAACATATCATCCATCCCAGTCATTCATCAGTACAGGGAATGTATTTCAACATGTAAATGTATGTATGTGTGTGTGTGTGTGTGTGTGTGTGTGTGTGTGTGTGTGTGTGTGTGTGTGTGTGTGTGTGTGTGTGTGTGTGTTAATATCTAAATAGATGTAACATAATCTATATATGTATATATATATATATATATATATATATATATATATATATATACATCTATATGTCTTCATCTATATATATATATATATATATATATATATATATATATATATATATATATACATATATATATATATATATATATATATATATCAATTTATACATATGTAAGGAGATATATTTATAACTGTATAGGTATATATGGACATACATCTGTAGATAACAATGGGAACATAACAAAAACATATATGCATATATGTCCACATGCACCATTAGTGGGGTTGAGAGGCCCCAATCAACATACATCTCGTACGAATAGGTATTCCCCCCCCCACAGCCAAACACATCTGCCCTGCAATACACTACCAACTGTTGCAGATCCCATAACCAAGACCTGACACGACATGGGCACAGGATGTTAACAGTACTCCATCCCGCCTGTATGATATCATATCATGCAGTACAGTCTTGCTCCCATAGCGAATGTACAATGTGGAAGCAATTAGCATCCCTAGGATACATATACACAGACACATATATGCAGATACAGATATACATATATATATATATATATATATATATATATATATATATATATATATCTAGAGAGAGAGAGAGAGAGAGAGAGATAGATATATATGTAAGTACACATACACACGCAGAGATATGTATAGTAAGATACATATGTAGAAGGTGCACACACTATGGAACAGCCACTATGCCTACAGTTACCACCTTACCAATTGGACACTGTATGAGCCACCCATACAAATGACAATTGTTGCCTGCAATTTACACCCACAGAGAGGTCAAAGGATATAACACCACACACAGGCTTGTATACATGGGAAAGCTTTATTTGTGTACTATTACAGTTGTATATGCCATGTCATATAGCTGTTTAAACACTGACATCCATATAAACAGAGTAATGCAACTGTGAAACAGTTATACTAATACAGTAGTTTGGAAAGGTTTACAAATGTTGCTGTCCAGGCCGAGGCCTTCAAGTAGTACAATAGTAAAGACAGACTGGGCCACAGGATACCAAACAATCAACAGCAAGTAATGCAGATGTATAGTTCAGCAGCCTCTATCTACACTCTGTACATAATTCCTAGGTGGTAAAGACCTCAGTTGATACAATGGGATGTACTTGTTACATAACAAGGCATAACTGACACCATCACAAGCCACTGACAAACAGAACAGTCTGTATGGCAGGAGGCAGTAGGCAGTAGGCCTGCATTTTCCCAAGGTGGATTGTTTGGTAATGTACATCCAGATACCTTAAGGCAGCTTACCCCTGATATCCCCACATTGTTGTAACAGCCTAGGTTAGTTATGGTGCATCCTCCCCTCGACTCAATAACACAGGGCCATATACCACTGTTACATACACTGGCCTCTGGAGTGCATAAGGGCACACATGTATTGTGTAGGTGAAGCCCACACATATATGGCCCCAGCCCCACAGTATGTGTGGGGGACACAACAGCAGTGGACTGATGGGAGGAATGGCAGCATGACATACTCACAAGCCACTACAGAACAACCCCTGACAGCATGTCATATGGAGAGAGAGAGAGAGAGAGAGAGAGAGAGAGAGAGATGAACACCCGCCATGGACAATAGTGTCTGTCCCTGTGGGCAGCTGTGCACATCAGCACTGACTAACAACATGTAAGCCATCATAGTGTGTGTTGTGTAATGGGAAGTACGTATATTATGTGGCCAATACCTGGTGGTGGAAGTTATGCCATTATGATGGACATGTGGGATCCACAGCCTACCCCTTGCAGGATACTCAGGTTATTCTGTAATGTGGCATGCAGGAATGCCATAGGTGTGTAATAGGATTACCTGCAACCTGGTCCTACATATAACCCCCCTAATGTCAGGCTGTGTCCATATGTGGCACCTGTCTGAGTTATGGCAAGGCAGAACAGTGCAGCTGTGCAGGAAGGTGTTGTGAGATTGTGGACCTGATGTCTGAATGTACCCCACATATAGGTATGCATATCTGTACATATGTATACATATATAATATATAAACATATATATATATATATATATATATATATATATATATATATATATTTATCTACATGTATGTCCACAAATATGCAGATACCCATATGTAGACATATATATGAGCACATATATACATCACATATATCTACACATATATAGATATATACCTATATGCACACCTCTACATATATAAAACATACACACAAACATATATCTATGTAAATACATGTCCCCTATATTACTACCACAGTGCTGCATGCTATGTGTGAGGAAACAGCCCACATAGCAATACACACAGATGTCTACAGCTGACAGTGTGTGCAACATGGACAGGTATGTCACATGTTAACCCCTTGTTGGGACCACACTGCCCTCATCTGTGAAATATGGAATGGGAATATGGGGAAGTATGGCTGGTATAGTAGTGGAGGTGGTCAGGGTTGGTATATATAGAGAACAGTCTACAGGGGTGGTATGTGACACATGTGGTGGGTAAACACCCTGGATGGTGTGTGTGGTCTGTGATGTGGATGCCCCATGGGCCCCAATATGGATACAATGGGAATAAGCCTCCCACCCACTGCTACTCACAACAGCAGTCCATGTCCTGAAGGTGCCTGGCCTGGAGGCTGAGCAGGAAGAGCATGTCGGCCCTGTGAAGGTCTACTGGGTGCCTCAGCATGATGTAGCACATCCTACATGTGTCTGTGGAGCCATTTATGGAACAGACCCTGGACCTGACCTCAGGGGACAGGAACATGTCTGTGTGTGCCCCCGGGGGGGGACAACATCCCCTGGGTTGGTTCTACCTGATGGTATTACTGGACCAGTACATGAGGAGGCCCCAGGGTGGGACACACATGTGATGTGGCCAGGTAACATGGGCAGATGGGTTTGGAGAGGTGGCTCTGCTAGCCAGTAGTACATATACATGCTATTGTGTCACTGTTATAGAACATATGTTGGTAGTAATAGTCTACACAATCCCGGAACATGTCCAGCAGCATGCATAGATATCCCCAATAACACAGAATGTCAGATGTGCAGCAATCACAAAGCAGCCATACCACAGACATATATGGAACCATAGTGGCCCTGACAATGGCATGCAGGTGAATAATCTGTAACAGGCCAGCATTGATTGTGGCCACACAGGGAACATGGCTACAAATACATAGCAGTAAGTGTGGCACAATACAATATATGTTCCACTGGTAGGTAAGCTGTAGCCATTCCTAATGAGTTGTGTGTACAGTTTGTTGTTGTTGATATGGTGGGGGGTAGGTAAGCTGTAGCCATACCTAATGAGTTGTGTGTACAGTTTGTTGTCACTGATATGGAGGGAGGGGTGACAGAGGTGTGTATTAAGAACTATGGTAACCTTGCTGTATGAGTTGCTCAGACCTGTTTCTATCTTTATGTCTTTCAGTCAAGATGTCACATGCATGGCTACTGTCATATTCAGCTGCCAAAAATGAAGTGCTGCTCACCTATTTAATCCAGCACTACCCTGTACTATTTGGCTGGGCCGCCCATGACCAGCAGGAGCAGACTGCCCTGTGGAATGACCTAGTCCACAGGATCAATGATGTCGGACTGCACAGCCACAGTTATGAGCCGGTCCGGCATCATTGTTCTGACCTGCTTCTCAGTGCCCGTCGGCGTGCTGTTGCAGTCCAGGGGGATCACCTCACCACAGGGGGCCATGCCATCCATCCCCCTGACTTGTATGGAGGAGCTCCTGGCCAGCCTCGTGGCATCTGTCCATCCAGCCAGCCACCAACCGCCGGACACCTTTGTGGAGGTGGGTGCCACCCACACACTGGCCAAGGAGCGTGCAAGTAAGGCCACAGGGCACATCAGTAGACCACTGTTGCATAGGGTCTATATTAGATAAAGGAAAGTTTATCTAATCAAAAAATGACATCATCGAAAATCCCGGAACTCAACATGTTTTTTGTGAGATCGCGGTACAGTGAAGATGGGAATATTTGCCCTTTCTTCACTGTAGTGCAATATCAGAGTTGGAATATATATTCAGCGGGGGGTGTGTGGGGGGGTGCAGCCTCCCACAATTGCAGTTTTGAGTTCCGAGATTTTCAATGATGTCAATGTTCGATTAGATAAAATTTATTTTATCTAATATAGACCCATTGTGTATACATCCACATCAGTAAAGGTAAAGCATGCATATCTGACATGTCATAGATATATTGTGTTGCTGCATAGTAGTGATAAACAGATGTCCCTATGTGGTAGTATTATGGAAACGTACCATTGATGTATTGTAATACTGCACCCACCCTGTCGCACTGCCACAGGTGTGGCCACTGACATTGCATGTCTCACCCTCTTATGTAGGTCCCTCTGGGATACCACCAAGGCAGCAGCCTGTAACCGGTGAGTATGATTTATGTAGATGCTTACCAACACACCGGGCATGTAATGATGATGGTATATTCCATGCACGCATCTAACGCACCTACCCAGAATGCATGCTGTACATGTGCACGTATTGTTGCTGTGAAATGCACTGCATCACAGGGGTGACCATGATGGGGTAGTGAAAGAATATGTCAGACACTTGCATGATAACTAACATCATGTCATTGTGGAATGTGTCCACAGGGAGTAACATAATGGTGGGAGACATGGCCTACAGTAGGGACATGTTTGGAACAACACCCATATACAGTGCAACACCAGTGTATATACCTGTAGGACAATGGCAACTGCTGCAGAGATACACTATGGCATAAGGCATTACAGTAGTCTACATTATCAGCTGGGACTAGGCTGTAACATGTGGAGTTCAGTGTATGGGACACTGCAAAGTGACATATATGTAGGGCTTATTTGTCATGCATCTGCAAAAAGGCTGAAGGAGGGTGGATGTCAGCATGACACACCAGTACACTGTAGCAGTGATCCTAAGGATGCTAAGAATGGCTGTATCTGCACATAGTCAGGTTCAGAACCTGTGGCAGACGTAACCCTACCCCCACAGCAATAGTGATGGCAGTGTGTGAACACCGAGGGATATGCACATGAGTAGACCTTGCAATCATGCAGAGTAGGGGGACATGTGTAGGGTAGACTGAACATACACTGGCAATTGCAGATGGCCCACACTGGTATACCCCCGCCAGGAGTAGTGACTTCTGTAGTACACACAACAGGAGGTGCATCAAACCGACATAGCACACATATGCCCACACGGAGTGTATGCCTGTGGTTAGCATCCACACACCTGACACATTCCATAGACACTGCATGTGAAAGTACAGGACATGTCACATATCGGGCACATGTACTGTTAAGATATGCAGTGATGTGGTCCCAGTGCAGATCACGGATGGATGCATCATATCAGGAAGGGTGTGTACACCCCATATAGCCATGGTATGCTCTGATGGTTGTTAGTGTAAGAGTATTGTTATACATGGTCCGCTGATGTTGAAAGCTGTAAATCAGACATCAGGCATTCACAAATGACATCTGTCCACGTACCATCCCAGGTATGTGTTGCTGAAAAACATAGGGGCTGTGAGCATTAAAGCTGACATAACTGACACAGTACTACACATTCCGCGGTGGGTTGTACACCTGTGAGGTGCGGTGCACAGTACATGGCAGGGTGCAGAACAGGTGCACAGAAATACTGTGTACATGGGTGCAGTGGTATCCAGGGGAAGGGGCATCACTGAGTGACACAGCACATGCATCACACACATGTATACTGTTGGTAGCATGGATTGACTATAGCTGCACTGCATGCTGTTGTGTACCATATGTTCTGCATGTTGACAGATGGGTAATAGGATGACTGTGTGTACTATCATTGCGCAACCTCACCTGTATGTGTGGTGTGTGTGCGTGTGTGTGCGTGTGTGTGTGTGTGTGTGTGTGTGTGTGTGTGTGTGTGTGTGTATGTGTCCTGGTGGTTAGTTTGTCTGTAGGGTCGCTCTGGTGAAGTGGAGGCAGGTTGATGCATGTAGGATGCGTGTGTGTTTGTGTGAGTGGCCATGTATGCACATGTGTGATTGTGGGGTGCTCATACAGCAGTACCTCCCTTTGGGACCGTGCAGTACATGGACATGGACTGCTGCATTACACACCAGGAATACCTGTCATGTGTGTAATCACAAGACAGCTGATAGTATAATATGGTCTGTAGCATGTAACAGGCATTGAGAGGTAAGGTAGACACCAGGTACACCCTTAATATCATATTCAGCAGAGAGGTCACATACAACCCACGTATGCAGCACTACAGATGCATTGGGGAAATACTAGTCAACGCCAGGAAGTGCTTCCAAATATTACAGTTGTCACATGATAGGCTGAATGAGCAGCATATCTGGCATGTACTGAGCATTACATACACATTCCACACAAGTGCATGATAATATGGATAGAACATAGTAGCCCACACATATAGGGGCCATGCTCATGATGTCCAGACATACAGAGGGTGCATACCGAATGACAGTAGTGAGGCCATGTAAACCCACTACACACACATCAGGCTGGTAATGTAGTAATAGGTCTTGTGGTGTGGCCACTTGTGTAGGCATTTAGAGGACTGATATGTTAATGAGTGGTATCAATTTGTGTATGTTAACAAGTGTGATGCAGGATGAGGTACCACATGGACATATATGTCGGACTGGACAGGTAGGTATTACGGACGTGTGTGTTTGTGTGTGTATGTGTGTGTGTGTGCGTGTGTGTGTGCGTGTGTGCATGTGTGCGTGTGTGTGTGTGTGTGTGTACTGTTAAGCAATGCTGTACAGGTTTTAAAGTGTGTTTATTGTTTTCCCCCACAGGTGGCGAGGTGGGTCAGGGTCCCTCCTGCATGCAATCTGATGTTGGTGTCCATACAGACACAGAAGATGATGATACTACTGTTGAGGCACAGGTGGGGTTGTTAGGGGCTGACACTGTGCCAACATTTGACATCCTCCTTTTAGTCACCCCACCCCCGCACACAGTTTCAGTGCCTATACATACCCCATCACCAGTGGCCATAGCAGAGGGACAGCTGGCGTTTGGTGGCAGTACACAGGAAAGTGTGGTAACCATGCGTACTGTGTCCAGTCGCAGCAGGCATAGCCAGATGTCCGGCAGGGCACCACATAGGCAGATGTCCCAGAGCGCTCATGGTGGGGCAGCTGGACATCATGCCCCTGGCAGAGGCAACATAGCTGGTACCAGCAGGTGCATGTTTCAGGCTGTCATAGTGGCACAGGCAGGTATGGAACGTTACACCAGAGAGGGCCTGAGGCTGCAGAGGGCTGCTCTCGCATCTGTATGTGACAACATCTGTGAACTGTCTGGTGCCATCCATGCTTATACTGAGCTCATGGATAGATGGCATGGTGAGATGATGGCCCTTATTGGCTGTGGTGTGTCCGTGCTTCAACGTGTGGTGGGGATGCGATGACGGCTGCGTGGACATGGGCCAGCAGCACCAACAGCTGTCAGTCAATGTGGATGTGCTATTACACCAAGGGGCTCCCATATTGGCAGTACCAGCCTCGGCAGTGCAGGAGGGTGCTGTCCACACCACACCACAGTAGGCCACATGCACGTGGTCCTGGCAAGTCCCAGGAGGGGCCTGGCACTATTAGACATTTGTCATCAGCAGGTGAGAGTAGCACATTGAGGCCTGTACCTGGACGTGTCCATGGAACTCCTGGCAGGCACAGTCCACATGTCCATGGCCAGAGGCAGTGAACTGCACACCCTGCCAGGTATGGTCTGCAGCTGTCCATAAACACCTGTGTAGGACAGCCACATGGCAGAACTGTGTGCATGCATACCGACACACTATACAAGCACACTGAGGGCAACCCCATACCTACACAGACCACAGCACCATGCCCAGCTCAACACAGTACACCCCTCACCCACACACATGATGTCAAATGTATAGCCCACCCTCGGCCTCTGGCAAACCAACATCACACCCTGTGCATATGATGATACCTGTGCCACATCCCTGTCATCCATACCATCGATGCAGGGACAGGCTAATATGGTTCTGATGCACACAGTGACTGTACTGCAGTGTGCCACAGTACTGCAGTAACGTGTTGTAAGGAGTAAAGTGTAATGCATATATGGAAGGTAGTGTAGCCATCCAGCAATGATGTATTATAGCTGTTAGTAACACTGGTTGGTTGTGGTCTCTATAATGTTATCCATTTGTGTTGTAGGTGTATATGTGTCAGCACAAGAATTCCCTGTGCATATGATGTTTCCTGTGCCACATCCTTGTCATCCATACCATCAATGCAGGGACAGGCTAATATGGTTCTGATGCACATGGTGACAGTACTACAGTGTAACACAGTACTGCAGTGTAACATGTTGTAAGGAGTGAAGTGTAATGCATATATGCCAGGTAGTGTAGCCATCCAGCAATGATGCATTACAGCTGTTAGTAACACTGGTTGATTGCGGTCCCTATAATGTTATCCATTTGTGTTGTAGGTGTACATGTGTCAGCATGAGGATGGTCTGCAGTTATATTCCACAACTGGGTATGAAACTGTAGTGACACCATGACTGTGACATAGCTTGGGTACAGTTGAGCACATGTCACAGGTTACTAAAATGGTTCTTGCCTGTGCCATGTGGATTGGTGACCCGCTGGGGCATATATACCCTGCAACCTGATGTGGACCCATCCACATACAAACACACTGCTACTTGGCAATACTGGGACTAGACCCCTACCTAGCTATGTAGTGATACTGAAGTGTGTGGCTTACATTGCACACACCACACAGCGTTTAGGGAGAGGTGTGTCCCAGGTTACATGTTACATGCAGAACATCCCCAGACATGTACAGTATGCTAATGGGGGATGTAATGGGTGTATATGGACAATATGTAGTGTGACATACCTTCATATACACATTAACAGACACATAACAGACAGACACACATCCGAGAGACCAGGGCCTATCGCTGCTAACTAACTTGACCATGTGTCCAATGTGTTACAGGTAGGCTGCACAAAGCACATGCATAACTGGCCTGGATTGTGGTATCATTTACCTGTATGGTTGATGGTGACAGTGGTAACCATAACGTAGTACATGGGACATATGCCGGGTGTACCTTGGTGTAATGATAGTGCACACAGCACCCACATCCCCCAGTGGATATTGTACTCCCTGAAACCCATGATGACACTCTGCCATACCCACCATCACACATTGTGCACAACTGTGATACAATCCATAGTATACCCCAACAGTGGTACTACAGGGATATGCATCTAATGTACATGCCACACACGTAGCAGGGTGTTGCATTGTCATGCCTCACCTATGGGCAGCAACAACACTATCTATACTACTGTGTGGCAATGGGTATTGTAATAGGAGTATGTGGCCTCGGAATGCTGTACCCTCCAGATATACGGACATGCACACATACACACACATGCCAGAACACAATGGGTATCCCTTGCCAATCAACCCATTTGTACAACACTGTTGTACTGGTACAGCAAGGCTTGTGTAGCCAGTATGGGGAGGAGCTTAACAGTGTACATGTAATGTCCTATACAGCAGCAGCCACAACTGACTATGGCAATGGATGTTGTGTTGGTTGTGAAGGCCCTCATGGAATTTCCATGTACAGGTGTGCCAACACACAGACACTGCTATACTCAGTCATTCACATGTACACATGTGTCAGTACAGGCTGCATCGCTGCAGATGGTCATAGCTGTGTACCTAACTATTGTCTAAGGAGAGATGGGTTGTGTAGGGGTTGTGTGTACAGTGGTATCTTGCCACCTGCCAGGTGGCAGCAGGCAATCTATCGACAGACACTACTGTGGTAACCCTCAGGCTGAGAATAACATGCATCAGCCGATCCTCCAGGTGCCTCCTGCGCATGGCCACTGAGGTGATCAAGTTGGCATGTATGCAACATGCATTACAACACATGGTTTGTGTCTGTGATGGAGACCTGTACCCAAGCATGTTCTGTTGACTGTGGCAGTTTAGTGGAGGTACCCATGGCATGTGGTGCATACAGGGTGACATCTCCTATATGTGCCAGTTCTCACACAGCTGGGCAGACACATCAGTGTCAATCAAGCTTAGGTTGCCGGTACATATCCCAGCTGGATACCTGCCATCTGCACATCTGTCCAGGGACTGACAGTCATCTGCTTGGCAAGTAGCTATGCAGTAGGATGAGTGTGTTTACAGATAGACGTTTGACAACAATATGTATGCCATAACTACATGTCAGAAGCCCTCACTAACATGTGCTTTACAGACAGTAGTCTACAGTTACAGTCCACATGTCAGATCATTACCCAGTAAGAGGTATATACTGTGACACAGCTCACACACCAGGGATACAACAGGGAGGCCTCAGTGTCCAGCTATGCCTGCAGGTGTGGCTGTTGTTAGTACTACATTTAGCACTCTGCTCTTGCCTGGGTAAGCGCTGTCAACAGTAGTACTGCCATAGTACACTACATGCCAGTGTGACAGCACATACCCTGGCCTAATATCCCTGTATGTAACACATTCACACTGATAACAGTGCTGTACAGGCCACATATATGTCTGTGTCCTACACATGACACTCACACCCCTTGCTACTGTAATGACAGCATGTAGGCGCATGTACTGTACATAGCATTGCATACACTTATTAAAGATGTCAGTACACTGATATGTTATAACACAGGGTGGTGTGAGCTGGTTACCAGGGCTAAGCCATGCTTAGCAAGTATCAACATCGCTGCAATATAACAGCTGAGCTGATTTGCCCACTGGAAAGTGAAGCCTACCACTGTGTAAGCACCCATACATTTACCCATAGCTTAGCACCGCTTAGCTTCGTGCAAAGCCGTGCAAACATGCTTAAAGCTGCTCAAAATTGCCTTAACCTCTCTGTATCTAACAGCCCTTGTTCTGCCTAGCAACAAAATAAACAGCCGTTGCAGATCTTGAACCCAGGACCCTAAACACTCCAGTCACACCACATAACCACAACGCCATGACCACTGTGAAGACAACTACTGTTTTACCAATATAGCTGTCAATACACATATTGAGTAGTATCGAACAATTGCTTTTACTTCCTAAATTGTGTAGTCCTTGTTATTAATATGACTGTTGCATCACATATGTTGTTTTATCATAATGTACACATAGCAGACACATATGCTGAGATACATTTGGGAGGGTAGACACAACTGTGAGGTTTACACATGACAGGAATATGGTTATATACATATAATAGGTCTATATATGTCTACATGTACTGTATACTCATACATATGTCTGTATACACATCTGTATAGTGCAACATATACATGGCCATGTGTACATCTCTTTGTATGTACACTCACACACACACACACACACACACACACACATATATATATATATATATATACAGAGAGAGAGAGCTGTATGTATACATAGCTGTATATATACATATCTGTATATATATATATATATATATATATATATATATATATATATATATATATATATATATATATATATATATATGTGTGTGTGTGTGTGTGTGTGTACAGATATGACTAGTTAGGGTGGTATATATGTAGATATTTATAACTATATGTGCATACATATCTATTCTGATATACCTACTACTGTCAATATATATGTAGATATCCATACGTATATGTGCATATGTATCTATATCTGTATGTGCAGACATATTTTGCTCTGTATATGTATATAACTGAGTGTGTATATGTATATCTATGTACATATACATATCCATTGATGTATGTTGATATGTATATGTGTATTTATCTATGTAGATATCTGGATAATTATATATACATATATGTTCACCATATGTCCTGAACATGGAGTGGAGCCCTACCTCAGCCCCTATATTCCCAATTCGTAGTGCAAGAGGATTTCAGGTATCTATTGCAGGTATATTTATAGACTATTGCTATTGTAATGGGGATTGTCTTCACAGACATGGTGTGTGCATGAGGTCACATCTGTTTTTAACATGTGCACCATTGGCTACTGACAGACATCCTAAGGACATCATAGTACAATACGACTGCTAGCACATAATGCTCCTGTGGACTACAGCAGAGATATTGGCCAATATATGTGGACAGTCTGACATACTCTGGACAGTTCAGAGGTATACACAGAACCTCTTAGTGCAAGACATGTGGACCAAGCCTGACAATGTGGACATTAACAGCCATGTAGATGGGCATAACCCGTAACTACTGGTATACATTTGTCCCTGTAGGTTATGCATTCACACACCCCTGTCTGTCCTGACACATAATAACTGCTGGTACAGAGGTGCCATGGCCGCATACTACCCACTAGATATTGACATACATCTGTACAGCATCCCACTGCTTTGTCTGACATACATGACTGTTATGTTGGCCCAGCAGCAGTACATCTGGCAAGTATCTGGACATGACATCTCACTGGGTAAGTACACTAAGCTGCTAGGCATGTAACAATGCACTTTGCAGGCTACAGGCAGACTGGCTCAACAGTGGCCTACATTTCTTATGGGGGAATACACATTTACCTGCATATATAGCAGGCTCTACAGGCATGTCACAACACAGAGTAACATACACCTGTGTGTAAGTGCATAACCACAACCAATGTGAACACAGCCACAGCCACATATGGTAAGCTAGAGTAATATTACAGTATATGGACTATCTGTTCAACACTATCCTTATATGTATCACTCACACACTAACCCTACATATACTGGGCTGCTATACAGTGTGGTCCGATGCCTGTCTGTGGTATGGGACATGTGTGTATGCCCCTACAAACACGTAAGCCAATAGGGTAACATCCAGTGGAGAAGCATGTAACATCAGATAGAACAGGACCAAGAACAATGACATCTACCACAGTCTGTACACAGGCCAAGGTTCATATTAACAATACACACACTGTTGACAATCACCATAAGTACACATACCTCAGTACTGTACACACAACCACAGAATGTCCAGGTTATGTTATCAAATATAGCCCCTACTATACATAACATGTGTAGTAGTCTATCTCACTGACTTATCAGATATGATGTCATTAAATATTGTGTACAGCACATATGCACCTCTTACTGCATGACATATGTACAAAGGTTGACAGAGTTGTGGCTGGAGGCACAAACACAGGGCCAATATTGACATGTTGCTGTGATAACCTCATACATTTACTGTTGTAACAGGGTTTGTTGCAACATATGTCCTATGAGGGATATGAAGTCAGTAACTCTTACGACTGTCACCATCTACAAACTGCAATCCTCACACTACCTCTTGCAGTTCACAGATAGGTGCTCTGTGCGTAACACATGCGACAAAAGGCACCACACACTGCCCAGTCTGCAGGTGACCCTACAGATGGAGGTTTCCTCATAAACATAGCACTGATATGGCAGGTATTAAAACATGTAGGACAACCATATTCACACACACCCTGTTAAACCAACATTACTCCAAATGCAGAATAGCAGCACTTACAGTCTGTAGTCAGGTCAGGCACATCCCTCTCCTGTGTGTTGGCCTGTTTCCACAGTGTATGTTGTTCAAGGTAAACCCCCAATCCATCTGTGCTGCTGTTTGCCAAACCACAGATCGAGTTCCTGCTCACAGGGAATGTAAAGGCCCAACACCAACTTGATGTTAATAGATATTGCAGTGTGTTTCCATGCAATTGGCTATGGGAATGTTACCACAGCTGTTCCGCATGCAATCAGCTAGAGAAGGGCTGCAATTTATGCAAAGGCCATCAGCTGGTCATGAGCATCACTTAAAATACACATGCTGCTGCCTAAGCAAAGCAGGTGCATGTCTCCACATCCACCAAAGAGGGAGTGCGAGAGGCAGACAGAGGCAAAGAAAACTCAGGGAGGGGTGGGAGAGTAAAACTTAAACATGTCTGTGTCACACACCTACCAGGACAGGGTATCATGATGACTATGTAGTGATATCACATGTCTATGCAGTTATTGGATGCGCCACATAGGTTACATGTTGAGGAACCCTCAAAACGTATATGTGATGGTGAGTGACATCTGCAACAGGGATATGGTAGCTATACGGTAGGTGTAGTACACGTGCCTGTCCACATGAACAGGTTCAGTGTCAACACAGCCACACTCTCACAGGGATGAACACACATTGACACACTTGGCAGGGTCAGGAATACAACTCATCACTATTGAGATTGCCACAACACAGTACTGTGCTGGTATCACATGCACCACAGGGGTCATATGGAGGTTATATGGGCAAAGCGTATGTGGAGGTGTCTGTTATCAGACAGCATGCTTCAGTATGCCAATGGGGGTTGTAGTGAATGTGAATGTGGTCATAGGGATCATAAAACGCACACACAGACACAGTGTGCCAGTACTGACATGCTTGGGTGCATTGCTTCACGGGTGTGTAGTGGTCGACTGTGCCAGATGGCTATACAAAGCTAGGTGATGGGTATACCTTGGCATCAGGCCACATTACAATGGTCTGCATTGTGGCTCAGGGGTGTAGGGTCTGGATTTACCCGCACAGGTGGGTATTGTATTCACCATCCATTCACATGGGTGACTATTGTGTGTGGCAAATGCTATGCATTGCTTGCCATGTATGTGTTCCTTGGTCCATGACATGGATGGTGTCTGGGATGTGCACACCTCCCACATGCATGTGACATGTGGAACTGTACCTGGAGTGTCTGGCCCATGTTTTGTACGCAGTTTGTTATCATCAGATGTGCCAGTCCTGGCCTCATGTGGCGGGAACTGTTAATGGACAGCAGGTTGAGCCTGCACCTACATTGATAGCATGAAACCAGTATTCCCTGGTGTCAGTGGCACCTGTCCATACAGGGCATGTTTTTCAGGCATGGTATGTCCTTTGTGGGTCACATTTGATGGCACCACAGGTGTTGCAGGTGTCCAGTGGGGAACATGGTGAAGGCGCACTGTCAGCATGTACGTGCCTATTGGACTGATGGACAGGGTGCCATGCCCTCTGTAGCCCACTGCAATCACACCATGGTTACTATCAGTGGGCAATATGCAGGGTACTACCAACATAGCGGCTGTTGTCTAGGCAAGTGTGTGTGTGTGTGTATGAGACATGGGTTGAGAATGTTCTCTGGGTAATACAAGGGTTGCTGTTCACCTGGCCTTGATGTCACATGTAGGGGTATGGATTTGCACCCCAGCCTCTCAGCTATTTCACATCTGTTATCCCTGTATGTTAGACATTGTGATATATATACTAGGGCCACCATATAAGAAATTTGCAAAACCTGCTCCACACTGAGTCCAGTTGTTACACACTCACAACCACCTCCACACAGGATACGAATGACAAACGCACACACTACACACACACCACACACACACACACACACACACACACACACACACACACACACACACACACACACACACACACACACACACATATCATGTCTGGGATTAGACCTCCTACCTAATTAGTTTATTACTCTACAGCACTACGCAGTTATATGACACACCATGGAGATTACTGGAGTACTCCTTCTCCAAAGATGTATTTCACAATGAATGACATCAGCAGGATTGCTAAAGCAGGGATATGAATTGTAGTGAGTGTGACTAGCCTAAAATGCATTGCTCCCTACAAAGACGTAGAAGCACACACAAAAGCATCCACAACTGCCATGTGTGGGAATAGAAACTCTACCAGAGTTTTATATCACACTACAGCATGATGCTGTTATAGGACGTGCCACAGGGATTACTGGAGTACTCCTTCCCCAAAGGTGTATTTCACAATGAATGACATCAGCAGGATTGCCAAAGTAGGGCATATGAATTGTAGTGAGTGTGACTAACCTAGTCAGGCTCCCTACACACACACACACACACACACACACACACACACACACACACACACACACACACACACACACACACACACACACACACACACACACAGTTGCCATGTCTGGGATTAGAACTCCTACCAAACTAGTTTATCACACTGCAGAAGTACGCAGTTATAGGATGCACCATGAAGATTACTGGGCTGCACCTTTCCCAAGGGTGTATTTCAGAGTGGATGACCTCAGCAGGCTTGTCATAGTAGGGCTATGGGGAGGTCAGTGTGTGTGCATGGGCCATAACCCATTCATCTAGAGGTTGACACACCACATGCGGGCACACATAGGATTATATTGCACAGGTACGTGTATGCAGCTGCTAGATGACTACTTCCTTGTACAGTCATGTTGCACAGCTAGCACTTGCACCACATAGTCTGTAATGCTGATGGATACCAGTGGCTAATGTCTACAGTGAGGGGCATTTACACCTCATGTGGTTGTAGCCATTTGGCTGTGTGCTGGGTTGGACAGGCCTCATAATGGATGACTCCTTGTCACAGTCACTCTCTTCCACACATCTATGTACATCTACTTTTGGCTTATTATAGTGTGTTGTCCCTGGATATGTGTCTGTATTCCTATCCACTGTGTGTGCAAGGCATGACTGGTGCATACTGAGGAGTGTATGCACTAACATCTGCCAATGCCAGATATGTATGGTCCAATGTTGTTTGCAGACATGGGCTTCATTTACGTGTGTGAGCATGCCCAGTATAACCTTTCAGCATGTTGTTGTCTGACATTGCCTTCATTTCTCTACGTGTTTGAGCATGCCCAGTATGGCCTTCTCTATTGAATGTGTGGAGTGATTCCAGGTAGTTTGTACTCCAGTGCAGACCTTTGTGTTGTACACCTACGGGTAGCAAACTGTTTCTGCAGGTTATCCCTCGATCATTTGGCAATATGGGTACAAACTGTGCAGGGGAAGGTGTGTACTGTAAGTGATTGTGTCTATGCTGCTTCAGCTGCATGGTACTGCTGTTAGCAGAGATATTCAGACATGTGTCCTGTTATACACTGTGATGTTTCCTGTTCTCATGTACTGTCAGGTGAACATTCTTGCTCACAGTGATGTCTTGTGGGACAAGGATGACTGCAGCTGTGTCCGCTATTGTGAGCAGACACCTACGTATTCATGGTAAGTTATGCCATTCTGGAGGGGGAGCTGCAGACACTTGTTGCTGGGTCTGTGTATCTGGTTCAGCACCTTGGTACAGTGCTGGCAGAGGATCCCATACTTGTACACCCATTGACATGACAGTATGGCCTTATCTTACTGTGGCAATGCCTCACAGCTGTATAGATTCACACAGGTTACCCACAGGCAGTGGCCATGGGTCAGGACATTACCCCTATTGTGTTGTACGGACAGGTGTGTAGCCACCCATTTATGTGTTTGCAGCCAGGGATAGTGTATGCACACAGCTTGATGTTGGACCCTGCACATTCCATGCTGCCCATTCTCCCATCCCATTCTCTGTTATTCTAACTTCTTCCATACATTATGCATACATTCTCTGATACTTTCCTTAAGGGTATCACCCCATCACAGGTGCATGTTAGTGTTGGTCTACAGTTCATGCAGTGGGGCATGGTGGGCATGTTACTGTGGTTTGTCCACATGGCCTTGCATATGGCTTATGTGGAGTGGGTTATGTTGTTATTTGGGTGTCCATGACATAACATGCATTGGCAGTACGTGTGAGACACAGGCCTTTGGCAGAGGCCTGTGGGTCATTAGGTGTTGCTGTGGCCCAGATGTGGCAGGCTGTTGCATTCTGTCAGTCCTAAAGTCTCAGACCACCATACAGTATATTCCCCTGGGGTGACAGGGTAGGTGTGATAGGTGTTCATAACAATACCTTCTATCAGTCTTAATCAGGTGGTGTGAATGCTGGCAGGGTGCTACCTACAGCTAGGGACACACCTGCACTGCATGCTGCATTATTTCGCTATTGCCATATACAGGTGGAGTCATATTGTACCCATTCCCCACAGCAGGGATATGACCAGAGAGGTACCTGTGGGTGGTGTTTGCGTGAGCTGGGTGCATGTGTGCTATGGACACTACTTGCACCTGACACACAGATATGCATGGGCATTCCGGTTATGCTGGCATGTGCAGGTACATCAGCTGTTTCCCAATACATCAGTCCTACCTCCTTTGTGATCTGCACATGTTCGGGCAGACATCACCGGTATCCCCTACTACAGGACCAGTTAATCTGATGCATACCTGTATATACAATTCCAAGGGTGTTTCCATTTCACAGTGACACAATATATACCATATGTCTGGGGTACTTTTCCCTGTGTATTGCTTGTATATCTAGCCCAACAGCCATGCCATGTCAGTCTTTCAGATGGTGATACATATTATCATCATACATTTACAATGGCTTACTGCTAGCATGTGGTATACTGGTGGGAATTGTCTTTGGCGCTGCAGTTGAGAGGGCTTGTCCCTGTCATCAGCAATAGTGAGCAATGGCCACCAGGTCTTACCTCAACATGCATACATACTGACCACTCTCACAAAGGATGAAACACACACCAACCTAACACACACAGACCTGCATATTGTGCAAATGCTACAACCTATCCTGCTACCTTGGCCACCTCTGGGCATCTGTGCTCTACTGGTATTATACCTACTCATACATGTTACTTCATTTCTACACAGGCTTGGGTGGGGGACACTTAACTGTTACTACATTTCTACTCTGGATTGGGGGAAGGGGCACACCTGACTGTTTCTACATGTCTACATAGGAGTTGGGGGGAGGCACACCTGACTGTTACTACATTACTACATAGGATTGTGAGGGGTCACACCTGACTGTTTCTACATTTCTACACAGGATTGTGGGGGACAAACCTGACTGTTACTACATTTCTACACATGATTGGGGGGCACACTTGTCTGTTACTATATTTCTACACAGGATTGGTGGGGCACACCTGACTGTTTCTACATTTCTACACAGGGCTGGGGGGCACACCTGACTGTTTCAAAATGTCTACATAGGATGGGGGGGGGCACACCTGGCACTTGTACACATTTGATATGACTGTACTGGTATGTCAGGTACTCCATTTCATTCTGTGTTCTAACCTATCATGCTGACTAGAGGCATATCAGTGTACTACAGGTTGTAGCTTTGGCTGACCTACATATTAGTGTTTGACTTCATACCCTTCAGAACTAACGTCCCACTGCCTGACCTGCTGTAGTCTGTCTGTGTAGGCCTGGGGGGGAGGTTACCCATAGGCATCATTCAGAGGCCATAACACAGCCTCTGTCTGTGTTTGTCTACACCTGTCCTGCTGGCTGAGACTATTGTTGGGTATGTGAGTCTCCCTGACTGGCATGTGTGAGTCATATGGACACACATGTCACCCAGCACAGTTCCTGCAGTGGGTTTTGTCACCCTGTCTACTATACTGGCTACTATGGTGACTCCAGTATTTGTTACAGATCTCATGGTGCCACTGTGGGTGTCTACTATCTGCTGGCATACCATTCAGCCACCCGATTCCCTTGCATGCTCACATCTATACCATAAATACAGGTAGCAACACATTCTACTCCATTTGGCAATTGGTAGGTTGATTGACTTACCTTGTGGGTGTGCCAGTATTGAGGATGGTGCTGGAGGGCTGCCTATGTCGGATGCACATAGTACACTCCCTATACATGGTTGAGCACAGGTAGTGTCATGTTTGGTATCCCTTGTACTGTATGTGTGAGTCAGAGAGAGGTGTCATTCCCTGGGTCCCTACTGTGTCAGTGTATGTGCTATGCATTGCCTCTTTGCCAAGGCCAGGGCATACTGGGCATGCCTCCATCTGCCTACTGGGGCAGGTTCAGGTTGTTCCTTCTCTGAGTCACTCTGTGCCTGTGCAGGCCTTGGCATTGGTGGGGGGCTGTATGGCCCTGCCCCGTGCTGTTCTTGTTGCAGCTGTTTCCACAGGATCATTTTGTGTAGCAAGGCACATACCATAACAATCTGAGTACATGTAGCTGGTGAGTACTGCAAGGCTCCACCGGATGTGTCCAGTCACTGGAACTGTGACTTGAGCATCCCAAACACACGCTCTATTATAAGTTTGGTCTGTGCATGTGCCTCATTATGACGTTCTTGTTTGGGTGTGTGTGCATTTCTGATGGGTGTCATCAGCCATGGCTCCAGTGCGTAAGGAATGTCCCCATTGGCAAATCTCTAGTACAGCTGCATCAGATGCCAGATGTGGGAATTGTGATAGCTTCCAGGGCAGCCAGCAAACACATTCATTATAATGCCCTGGGCATCACACATGACCTGGCAGTTGATGGAGGCAAAGCCCTTGCGGTTGATGTAGACCCTACCTTGATCACCAGGTGGTGCTTGATGCATATGTGTGTGCAGTCTACAGCACCCACTAGGGTATTCTGCTATTTGGTGGAAGAGACGCATATTGTTGGCCAACACCTCACAGGTGTTGAGGAAATATATGTGCTCACCGGCATGTGCTGACATGGCATCCAGGAACTGGTGGAATACTCTGGATGCTGATGCCTGTGAGATCCCTATGATATCCCCAGTTGAGCTTTGGGAGGTACCAGTGGCTAGTATTCCTAGGCCTACACATACCTTGGTACCCACTGGGATGGGTTCCCCTCTGTTAGTTCGGTGTGTCAGGTGTGGCTGGCACAGCTCAACAATTTGCTGTAGGAGGTCTCTGTCCACCCTATATTGCTCCACTATCTCCAGCTCATGTAGCCCCTGGTAGGTTACCCTGGGTCTGTACACTCTTCTCCGTCTCCTCTCTGTGGGTTGGTCGACAGCATTCACATCCTCACCACCTTCAGCCTCTTCCACATGTTCTTGTATGATGCCTGTTGCAGCCACTGTCATTTTAAACCAGAGGGGAAGGTGTTTGCATTGTTTCTAGTAGTGTTCTGGGCTGGGCTGATCTGCTGCCTGTGTAATTGGCTGATTCTGATACATTTCACCTGCCAGCTAGGCTAGTTCTCCTAGATTAACTTCCTACTGCTGTTTTCCCTTCCCATTGCCCTCCTGTTTAAGGCCAGGGGCGCCGCACAAACACAGTGCTCAAATGTGCACAGAGATGCTATTTCCTGGTTTACTTTTTTTTTCTTTAAAACCCGGTGCATGGCATGCACACCCACTTAGGCAATGTAAAGAGTGCTAGGCAGACTCAGACAGACATCCTTGCCTAGCTATGCTAAGCTAGGAGCATACCTGAGCCACAGGTCTCCAATTTGCTTACAGTATGCCTGACACCCCCCCTATGATGTCAGCTAACACCTAGGCATGCACCAAGCGATTCCTGCTCTTACACTGTTGGAAGCTGACTAACATGCAGGGGAAATCTGGGATTCACTACCATTACCTTCATTTGCATAGGACTGCCTGCTAATGCATAGTTACATGTCCCACACTGAGCCTCCCCCCATAGCAACCACTATTCACTGGCCATGTTGTCTTCTGCCTGCCATTGAGTATAATGGCAGAATAGAGATTTTAGTTAGAATGCTTATTTTAGGTTTATCCCCCCCCCCAATCCCATTTGCGCACTGCTGCCCTACGCTTAAACAGCCGAGATTGGCTAAAAAAAATGTTGATTTTCTTTTCTTTTTTTATGTGTTTTACATGCTAATGGCCTTGTACTTGGCCATTGGCATGCTTTCTACATGATATCTACCCTTTATTTGGAGGTGTTATGGCTCCATTTTGAAATTTGCAGAAATGTACTCTGTTACTGGAGAAGTACATTTCTGCAGATTACACTAGTCCTGCATAGCCGGCTTTCAGCTTACTGGATCACAAATTCACCTGATTGACATGGATTTCTCCTGCAAATGGGGTAATTTGCATACAGGGGCTGAGTCTGTGCAGGACTAGTGCAGGAGCGCTCATGCACACCCCCTACAGGTTATTCCTGGATCGCACGGCAGACATATTGCCTGCTGGAGCTCCTGCACTAATCCTGCACACAGTGCAAGGCTTGCAGAATCTGAGGGAAAGTGAATAGAAGACATGTCAAGTAAAGTTGAAGCAAATATTAGTAATGAAATGAAAGAGAATATTGTACTTAAGTAAATCAAGCAAGAAAGGCAATGCATTCTCCAGGTACAAAATTGCCACACAGATATATGAAACTAGTTTAGCAAAGGTGCTGAAAAGAGTGGCTAGTTTGAAAAGATGTATTATTGTTTACATCACAGAATAACACTTTATAGGCAACCAGTAAGGTATCTGCTCTTGTGGGCTATTTAAACCTAGTCAATTTCCCTTTCAAAAGTGACAAACCTTGTATGCTGTCTTTGTGTGGTAAACACCTTAACCATTAATTGGGTATAATGCCCCATTTGGAATGTACCTCTTCAAACATCTGCACCAACTGGAAAGGTCACTGAAATAACTCACAAAGAGAATTCATGACCTCCAACACCTGTCCTATACAGACAGGCTCAAATCACTATCACTCTGCTTAGTATCGTACAGATTGCTCAGGGGTGATCTGTGTCTCACCTACAAGGCAATCTCGGACCTTGCCCTACTAGAGATGCTCCATATCCATAAGTCTAACTCCTCACGCACTACCCACACAAAAGGTCTGAATCTAATATGCGACATTAACAAAACCTGCTGGAGAAACACGTTTGTCTCCCAGAGGCTGCCCCATCTCTGGAATAGACTTCCCCTACACGTCAAACAGAGCACCTTGTTGACCCTCTTCAAGCGCAACCTTGATGAGTGGTTGGGAAACCACAAATTTGTCCCAGAAGTTCCACCTGTGTCCCTCATTGACAGGGGTGACAGGTGCTGACTGAGGTTTATTTTTGGGGATAAACTTTTGGCTAGGCTTGGACGGGCCCCAGGCCCATTAGCCTAGTAACCTCCTATGATCCTATGATTAAGCCAACTCCTAACTTAATTGTATATGTGGTGAAAATACTGGCAGTTTTTCAGTTATATACAACAAACTGTATGCAAAATACTGCATACCATTCTTGTTAATTACACGATTATGAAAAAGTTGAAAATGAGTACATAAATATATTTTCATGTACATTACACCCTAAAATGTTTTAAAGTGGTGAAAACAAAAACAACTTTTTAAAAGAGTGACATTTTTTCCATTTATTCAGTGGCAGTTTAAACTGAAGTTCTAGATATTTTTTTTACCAGAAAACCCTTTAGAATAAAAAAAAGTTATTTATGGCAAGGACTGTGAAAGTTTTACAAAAAATGGATATATGGCTAAAAGGTTCTACTTAAAATCATTTACTATATGCAAACATTTAAAATGAGCAATTAAAGCATTTTAACAAAAAGAAGCCATTTGAGGAGGCACAGACTACTTAGACCCCACCCCTACATCTTTAACTCCAACATCACTGTTTTTTTTGGGGGGGGGGGTAAGAAGAAATCCTTACTCCCACAGTTCCACAATCTCTTTAAATATAATAGGGTTTTTTGATGAAACACAGGAGTTTATTAAAACAGTTTGACTATTATCCTCTGTTTCATCAGAATGGATATTAATGTGTAACAAGTATCCCAAAAGCCAGATCTGATGGTGCTTGTTGGAATAGGGCAACACCAGTGTATGACCAGAAGGGCTGACATAGACCAATGTTTATATTTTAGAACTGTAGCTGACATGTTTTTTCAGAACTGGAGGGGCAATATCTATTGTGAGGTCCACTATGTAATCCCAAAATACTGAAATCCCGAATTTAAGTATTTCGAAATTACATAGCCAAAACCACAAAATTCTGAAACCTGCAGAAGCGCGAAATACAAAATTCCGAAGCATGGAGATGTTGAATTAGCGCTTGGTGTGGTGTGTGAATGGATGGGTGGATGTTTAGGTAAGTATGTATGTGTAAGTGTGTTGGTTAGGGGCTTTAGTATGTGCTGTCACTGTGATATGTGTGTGTGTGTGTGTGTGTGTGTGTGTGTGTGTGTGTGTGTGTGTGTGTGTGTGTGTGTGTGTGTGTGTGTGTGTGAGGGACTGTAAAATGTGTGGGTGTGAGTTTCCTTTGTGTGTCTGTGCGATCTCGGAGTTAGAATATTTAAGTAGGGGGGGTGTGGTGGGCCCAGCCCCCCACATGAAGGGTGCAGGGGGGCTTTCCCCCTGCTTGTATGTAATGTAGTCTTATATATTTGATTGTGGGGGAAGTTGTGCATATGTGTATGTGTGTGCTGTATATGTAGAGTACGTTTAGGATTTTAAATTTTGCGGTTATGGGGTTTTGGGACTTTGTGTTGTAGTTGTGTTGTCGGCTATGTAATTTCGAAATACTGAAATTCGGGATTTCAGTATTTTGGGATTACATAGTGGACCCCTGTGGTGTAGGACTTTAAAGTAAATGTGTTGAGCACTAATGTAGATCTTGATGTTACATGAAGCAAGTTGTTTGCTTTTAGTGTCATACAGTGGTGTTCTTTGCTGTTGGCTAGATTGATGGATCTGATAATTTTATTCTCAACAGTTTGTATGAAAGCAATATTTTTGGCTGAAAGGACAGTTATAGGAAGACATTATTCCAATCTTGGGAGGAGAACATTAATGGCTATGGCCCACCTGGCCTCAGTTGAGAGATGTTGAGATACTTTGTTGGATAATTTTAGCTGGGTTAGTACATTTATTAACTGGGATTTCAATATGAGCATGAAAGGAAAAGTTTTGATCTGAGCTAAGACTAAGATACCTCTGTAGTGATGTGTAAGAAGGGAGGATCTGGGAGGATCAGTAATACAGAGACTGTGAAAGCAATAACCGATGAGTGGGTGTGGGTATATTGAGGATTTACTCACGGATGTTGCGGTTTGATCACAAGGGTGAAGCCTGATTGATTAAACAAAGCCAACCATGGGTAAATCTTCATATACAGACACACCTGTGAGTTGGTTATTGCTACTATATAATGGGATTATTTAAGAAAGAAATTACTTGCTTTTCTTAAATAATGACTTTGTATAATGGTGCTGTGGTATTCCTCCACATTGTTTCCGCATTCTTCTGATTTTGTTGATGCACTGCACATTCATATGGGACTGACGTTCCTACAATTGCACAGTACATCAGTTCTGTGGGAAAAAAAGCAAGGGAGAAATGAAGATCTCTTGCTTTTTTTTTAATTATAAACTCTATACAGTTTAGAGGTATGAGAGAGACAGAGCAGAAATGCAAGGAAAATCAGATACGTTTCTTTACTTTTGCAGAATGTACATGATTTTGTTTGTTTTTGCTCTGCTCTCCATATATACTTCTCAGCCTCTTGTGGACAAAGCCACAAATAAAGGGGGGACAAAGGCTCCAAAATGGGTATCAATTGTAAATGTTGCTCTTATAAACTTAGAAAGCTGTGATAATAAGATTTGTGTTATGGTGCATTGTCTGAAGGATATGAAGTCTGAAACTGAAATGGGTGTCATTATTTAGTGACTTCATTCCTCAGTGATTTGTCAGAAAACCACAAATTGTATGAGGAACAGACCAAAAATATGTGGCAAAAATCTGGATAGTTGAGATGTATGCCTCTGTACCATATACATTATGGACAATGCATTTATGGATTGCAGTGGTGCAGTGGTAGCATTGTTGCCTCACGGCAAGAGGTTCTCCAGTTCAATTCTCAGCTGGGGTGCCTTCTGTGTGGAGTCTGCATGTTCTCCCTGCATTCGTGTGGGTTTCCTCCTATGTTACAAAAACATGCATCTAGAGCTTTCCTCCCTGGGCCTCCGCTGAAAATTGGCTTTGTTCCAAGTTGGATTTTCCTGGTAAACAAATGTTAAATAAATAAATATACTGATAGAAAAAAAGTTTGTCCACTCAGTGGTACTTCAGTGACTGACATTTTTCTATTGGTATATACTCTATTTACAGTGGGTACACTGGTTGGGCTGACCAATCAGCATTCATGTTTTTGAATAGGAATGAACTATCATTGTATAATTAGTTTTTGATCTGTTCCAAACAGCATTACGGTAGTGCTCTGTGTGTTTATATACTGTTTACATACCTCTCAACCTCTTAGAGCAAAAAATCTGGACAAAGCTATAAATAATGGGGGACAAAGGCCCAAAAATAAGGACAGTTTTTAAATATTGCTCTTATAAACTTAGAAAGTTAATAGAATAACAGGTTTTCCATTAGTATGAATTTTCTGAAGAGCATGACATCTGAAACTCAAATGACTGTCATTATTTTCTCACTTCCATCCTCAATGATTAGCCAGAAAACCAAAGCTTTTTATGAAATTTTATAAAATTTAACAAATTTTATGAGGAATAGACCAAAATATGAGGCAAAAATCTGGACATTCTGTGAAACTCTGGACCGTTGAGAAGTACGACTACTTATAACCTTAGCCACTCCTTTGTCATGAGAACATTTATTTTATTTAGTACAGCATGGGCAATGGTCATCTTAGAGCAGTAACTAAGGAAGGGTGAAGGCAAGTGTTGGCCCTTACCAATCAACAGGTGCCTGTTGTGCAGAGTTACAGCATCAGCATTGATTTATGAAGCCGTGAGGATAGTGGGACTTCATATATATGCTAATACTTCATTTGCAGACAAGTTGAAGTGCTTTGCATAATGTGAGTCTGTGGTAGGGACTAATGTTTTTTTCCACTGCTCAACTTTAAATGAAGTGAGCATTAGATTGGGAATCTGCACAGGGTACCAGATGAGCGAGCTACTGTGCTGGGTCATCCCAGATAACAGGATCTTGAAGAACTTTGTGAAGATTGCTTTCTGCATCTTGAAAGCCTCACTTGAATGGCTTTTTGGTCCTGAGTTCCATTCCCTGCAGAATATGCCTCCTAATCTAATGGTCTTTTTCCTGAAGAGGGCGATAGAACTGGGTCAACCACAGCAGCAAGAGATGGGGTTATGTGACTATGTGTTCTTATAGGTTCATAGGTTAGTACTAGGCTAACTGCCCTTGTGAGCCATTTTAAGCCTAGCCAATTACCCCATGTGAGAATCAAACCCTGACCCTTGTATTTGTCAATTGCCATTATGCCACCCTCTTAGTTTTGGACTCATTCGATTTCTCAGCTCTTTCAGTCATCTAGTCTTTACTTTCTGTTCTAGATAACAAATTTCAAATTGGTCTTTCTCATACTGCAACAAGATCATCATGACCTTAATAGATATGACAGGTAATTGCAGATATTTTCTGTGTTTTGTAGTAAGGCAGGGTAATTTTCATTTCAGTGCCCTTCACTTTGAATTTTGTTTTGCTGTCAGGGTAGCAGCTAATATAGAGAATTAAGATATGTTGGCTTTGTTCACTTCAGTCACTTTTTTCTGGAGCCCTCATTAATTAATCCCTGCTTCAGGAACTTATCTTCTCTGTAGGTTTTAGTGATCTCCATCACTTGGAAGAATTCAATACTACAACTGACTGACTTCCAGTTTTCGGTTTGACGCTGGGTTTGATTCAGGCCTGATATTGCTTTTATATCACAAAGAAGCTCTGCCAGTTCCTGCCTTTCTATTTACCTCTTTGATGTTGACAGGTGAAGCTCTGTGGGGTACTTCTGAAAAACTTAAAGCATGATGGTTATTTTCAGCCCAACAATTTCAGTGAGAAGAATTTATGAGCAAGCATTACAGAAGGTGTTCAGAACCCAGCCTTCCCTGCAGGAGATCCCAGTATTGATGGTGAAAGCACAGGCAGAACCTCATCCAAGATATCTCTTATGCCACCCCCAGTCCAACTCAGAATTTCATCTGAGATGCATACTTTTACAATAATAATTATTGCAGGAGAGAACCAGCATGTTGGGACTGTTGGATCTCCATGAGGTTTGCAAGTTTATCAACAGTTTAAAGGTAACACCATTTTCTTTGGTCTCTGACCTTTTCACTCCCTGATTCTTCTGGCTCACTTCTGGTCCAGTCAGACAGGGTAGCAGATGTGGCATAGGAACAAGATGCATGGTATCAGAACTTCACCTGTCAACAAGTTGATAGGGCTTATTACAATATTTGACTAATAACCGTCTACATAGCCCACATTTCATGAGTCGGATATATCACTGGAAGCTCTCTGCTAGTCTCTGCTCAACTAGAAATTAAGAAGAATCCTGCATACGTTCAGAATGCATTTTCTCTGTGGAGAATGCTAGAATGTTAATCTCTCTCCTCCAAGACTATAGTGAAAATGTTTACTCTTGATTTCTGAGACAGAGGATGAGAAAATGGTTAATAACATGATGTTGAATTGCAAAGTTATATTCATTTGTGTCTTTCCTCTGCTCCAGAGTGATACTCAACCTAAGGGACATACTCAAGCATGCAGAACCAGATAAAGCACTGTAGACACTAGCATGCTTACTTGTGGTGCATTTGTGACTGATACAGCTTTGTAGAGTATTTCAATTTTGTGGTTGAAATAAGTGATTGTAATACAGTCTGTGTCAGCAGAAATGAGGGTTGCATTCTGTGTAAAGTTGTTTTAAAAGGTACAATGATGAATGACCCTTATAGTCAAAGACAATTGTGTAATAACTGTTGTTTTGTTATTTAGTTGATTCTTGACCCCTTGTGACCTCAAGAGCTTTAGCACACCTGGCTTGTCTCCCACAACTTCTTTAGTTTTTATAAGTTGATATTCAACATTTCAAGAAATACTGTTTAGCCATTTTCACCTTTAATACCTTCAGCTTCTTTTGCCTTGAGTCTTTCCCAGAATCAGTGGCTTCATCCAATGATAATGAGGGTCTGAATGGAGAGATGATAAAATTAGCAAAAGGAGAGAAGTATTACTGGAATTGAATTCATCCTCACGTCTCGGTGACTATCTTCAAGAAGTGGACCTGATTTTTCACAAAATCTCACAAAGACGACACTGATATAAAGACTGTATTTTATATAGCATATATAATGGACAGAAGTAGGTTAACAAAATAAAAAAGATAGCTGGGTGCACAAGTCCCAGGATAAAAAAGTGCCCAATCCTGGTAGGTGCACTGGCACCAGGACTGGAAGAAAATGACAGTGTAGAATCATCAAGTCATGGAAACATTCCTACAATGGGGCTAGCCCATGCCCAGGGGGAGAATGGCCCCCCTGTTGTAGAAGGAAGTAGCAGTCTACAACAATCACAAAAACTGACAGACCAAAAAAAAGAGCCATACAGACAATAGAGTGGACTATTAAGGATAAGAAGGAAATTATGTATTGTTACTATTATGCAAAAAGCCCAGAAGTTCCAGACAAAAGGTATACAAAAAAATTGAGAGAAATTAGAGGAAAGAAAAATACTTCCACAAGAAAAACTGGCAGAAGCTTCAAATAAAATTGTGTGTTCATTAATACAACAGATCCATGAAAAACACTATGCAGATCAAGAAATCTGGTGCCATTTGGAAAAAGAAGTGACTGAGGAAGTGCAAAAATTTAAAGAACAAAATTTAGAGACATTTGAAGAGTATATAAAAATATGGACATGAGAAAAAAAAGAGAGCTCTGATATGGTGCAATATTTATGCAAAGGAGAAAGCCAAATTAATCAACACAAAAAGGTAGCTCCGACGATATTTGAACAGAAATATAGGCCAGGGCATCCAGATGGAAAATTTCACAATAAAAAAATAAGATCACAAAGAGGGAATTTAGAACAGATTAATCAAGTAGAAGTTAAACAAAAAATAGAACCTGAAGTTATGGAATAATTGTGAAGTGAAGGATTCATTGTAGAAAGTCTAACACAGGTCGTATCACAGCACGATGGAACAACTAGCCCCCAAATTAAGGAGAAACAGTGAGGAGCAGGAGACATCTGAAGAAGAAATATGGACATGGGAAAGGAAAAGAGATTTAATATGGTCCAATGTTTATGCAAAGGCGAAAACAAAACTAATCATTGCAAAAAGAGCAGCAGCAAAGATATTTGAAGAGAAATACAGGGAAAGACATCTGAATATGGAAAATTTTACATTACAAAAAAGAAAGCAAAGAGGAAAAGTAGAAAAGAGGATTAGTAATGGAGAAGTCAAAGAAATAGAAACTGAGGCTATGAATTACCTGCAAAGTGAAGGATTTAATGTAGAAAATTTAACGCAGATAACATTACACCAGGATAGAGCAATGGACACCAAAATTATGGAGAAACCAATGGAGTAGGAGGCATCTAATCAGTTGACATATGCAGATACTTTGGAGCCTCCCACAGGAAACCAGTACAAAGATTCAGTTGGAGATATACAGCAAGGGAAAGAACAGGAAACTGTGGCAACTCTGACACAGCCAATGTCATGGAGTGAGAGGTCAGCGAGTTCTCATATGAAAGAGCAACGGATGACACAGGGTGAAATTGAAGTGAACATGGCACAGGAAGAAGCTCTGAAACTTTCTGTAGAATGCCCACAGGAAATGGCAAACAAAGAATGTGCCCTCAGTTTAGAAGAAAATGATCTAAGAGAAGAGTTACTTGATTTAATAGAGATGGATAGACATATTAAAATCAATGAAAGAAATAGACTGCAGAAGGTCAGTAAAACTCAAAAGGTTTGATAAAATAAATGAACAGAGTAATTAGGACCATCCATAGAGATTCGTATGATATAACAGAAGTAAATAGGATACATTACTGTGTAGCCAGATTAATAACAGATAAAGTCCTACCAGAAGAACACAGGGTAGTAAGGGAATGGACAAGGGAAATCTAATGTCATCATGGAAGTATCGAATAGAGAAAACTATAAAGTAATTAAGACAATAAGTGTCACTGTTAGAAGAGTATAGGAGAAGAAACAGATCAACACAAATACTCAGAAAGATAGATGTGATAAAAGCAATATGCAGTATTATAACGGATCAGGATTTATCATGCACTGCTGCAAATAATAAATTAAAAATATCAACACAGGCAGAAAAACTTAGAGAAGATACACAGATAAATATAAATGAAAAGTACAAAATAAACTATTTATTGATGACTCAAAAAAAGTTTTATAGAGATTTGGGAAACAAGGTAAAAGGAATTGAAAGACTACCAAACAAGAAGAAATAGATACAGTTTTGAGAAATAGTTATGACGATCCTGTAGAAAACAAAGATGATAAATGGACAGAAGAAGTAAAAGAAGTTATAAGTTCAAAGTTCAAAGGTACAGGATATGAAATGGGATGAAGTAATGGCCAGAGAGATCCAGATAAAGTTAAGAAAAGCTTCAACTGGAAAACCCCAGACCCAGAGGCAGTAACTAACTTCTGGCTAAAAGTGTTAATATCTTTGTATGAAGATTTAGCCATGAGTAAGAATTATTTATATACACACCCCAAACAGACACCAGCCTGGCTAACAACAGGGAAAAGCAATGCTCCTACGTAAGAGTGAACCTGCAAGCTAACCTAAAAAGTATAGACCAATAACTTGCCTTCCGATGACATATAAACTGTACACTGGAATTGATGCTAACAGAGTTTATAGTCATTTAGAAGAAAACTCAATTATGGCAATAGAACAAAAGGGTTATAAAAGAAGGTCATATGGAACAAAGGATCACTTGTTAAAGTCATAATAAAGAACTGTAAAATGGGGAAGGATCTAAGTATGGCATGGATAGACTACAAAAAAGCATTTGACAGTATCCCACATCCGTGGATAAAAGACTGCTTAAGAATGTATAAGATACACCCTATACTGATAAAACTACATCACAGTGACCATGAAATCACAGCAAACCACTCTGCAATTAAGCCATGATAAAGGACAAATTATTATTACAGGGATAAAAATCCAAAGGGGGGTATTCTAGGGTGACTCTGTCACCACTGCTCTTTTGCCTTGCCCTTAACTCATTAAGCTGTCTGCTTAGCAGATTAGGTCATGGCTATTCGGCTCCCAGAAAGCAAAACAAGTGTAAAGACTTCTTATCTTCTCTTTGTTGATGATTTAAAACTGTATAGCTTATCAGATGAGGAACTAAAAGCACAACTGCAAGTAGTCAAAACTTTTTCAGATGATATAAGAACGTCATTTGTTCTTGATAAATGCGCAAAAGCAACCTTTAAAGCAGGAGAACTACAACACCAAGAAAACATCAGTTTGGGACAATAATATGATATTAAAAAAATTGAGCAAGAGGGAGTGTATAAATATTTGGATATTGATGAAGTTTCAACAATAAAACATGAACAAATGTGAATAAAACTCAGTAAGAAATATTTTAGAAGACTTAAATGAATCTGGAAAACAGCATTGACATCTAGGAACAAAGTTCAAGCTATAAACCAGTTTGCTTTTCCTGTTCTAACTTACAGTTTTGGTGTGATTGACTGGCCCCAAAAGGTGATGGATAGATTAGACAAGAAAACAAGAAGAATGCTTCATGCTCATCAAATGTTTTACAAAAATCGATGTATATCAACATTATATATTCGCTGTTCCAAAGGAGGTATGGGCTTCCTTGAAACTGATTACATATATAGATCTGCAATTGTGGGACTGCATACATATCTGATGACCTCACAAGATCCAAACATAGTGAAAGTTTTGAAACATGAGGAGAATAAATCTAAGATGACTTTCCTTTTTAGTTTAGTAGAAGCATATGGGCATCAAACGGGAATGGAAATCAAACCAGAAGTAGATAAAAATCAGGCAGCAGCTAAATGTGCCAAAAAACAAACAAAAGAGTATAAGGTGAAGGATCAGATGAGAAGGCAAGAAATGTGGAAAATACATAAATATAGCTGCAAGTATAGAAAACTTCTGGAACAATCTCATGTTGATCAGGATTGGACGCAGGAATGATTAATTATCTTTATTCTCCTAATTAGCCTTAGGGTGCTGTTCGGTCCTGGCAGTGGAGTAAATAGGATTTTTAGCTGCTCAACCTGGTTTCCCAGTATTAAGGAGGACTTGCCCTGCGTGCTGAAAACAACTATTCTCCTCAACACACTGCAGTTTCCCCTAACTAAGGAACTGAACCTTTCCTCCCCTCTGCTACAGTCCCCAAGGGAATTTAATTATAAGTAAACTGCTCAACCTGGTTTCCCAGTATTAAGGAGGACTTGCCCTGCGTGCTGAAAACAACTATTCTCCTCAACACACTGCGGTTTCCCCTAACTAAGGAACTGAACCTTTCCTCCCCTCTGCTACAGTCCCCAAGGGAATTTAATTATTAGTAAACTGCTCAACCTGGTTTCCCAGTATTAAGGAGGACTTGGCCTTCGTGCTGAAAACCACTATTCTCCTCAACACACTGCGGTTTCCCTAACTAAGGAACTGAACCTTTCCTCCCCTCTGCTACAGTCCCCAAGGGAATTTAATTATAAGTAAAGTACGTACTTTAAACCAAAGTCTTAAGACAATTAGTGTGAGATATCCTAGGTTGTAAGTTTACTTTCACCAGCCAGGACAGCTGGCAGCCTTTACTATCTGCTCCCATACCTGTCACCCCATCCCCCTTCTTAGACTACAAGTATTTTTACTGTTCTTCCTCTTCAATCCTCTATAGCATACTTACTGCCCTGCACTCTTTTCTCAGTATATATTGCCTCTGCTATACAGCTTTTGTCCACTAGAGGGCAATAGTTTCCTTTAGACCACCATTCTGACTCCAATTTTAAGTAACTTACAGGCTCTTGGATTCTAATATTCTGGAAGAGCTAATACTCCCACTCTATTCTTTCGTTCTTCTAATATTCTTCACTGCCAACCCTCTCTGCATATTCTATTATCAAGGCATTGTGTCACTTTACCCTCTGCTGCTTTACTTACTGCTCCTCTGATTGTTTTCCTAGGGTGAACTCCTCTGTGGCTCTGACCCTGTTAATATAGCTCTCTATCTTCTGTCTTCCCATCTACTCCCTTTAACATCCATCTGGTTAGAATACTTTGCTCCTTCCCCTGTCTGTATTTCCTATATGCTCATATCCTTAGCACATCAGGAATGAACTATTCACTATGTTAGCATAGGACCCACCCCCTCCATTTCCTGCCTAGGGTTTTGCTCTGGATAAATCTGGTCATTACCTGTAGCTATGCTTACTCTTCTTGCCCTCCCCCCTCTATGACATCACTTACCTTATAAATATACCTTCTCCCTCAGGATGCCATCTTTATTCTCCTAATTAGCCTTAGGGTGCTGTTCGGTCCTGGCGGTGGAGTAAATAAGGTTTTTAGGTAAGCCTTCTTTTTGTCCTGTTCAGAATTGTTAAACCACACTGATGATATCCTAGTAAAGTACTAATTGCGTGCAGGACAGGTTTGTAAATAACTGTGTTGAAAACCTGCGTAGCGTGTACTATCCCCAGCTGTTTTGGCGTGCTTCTGAGCGTTATTACTGCACATGGAGTTCAGGTGTGAACAAAGTCTCGGTTAGAATACTCTACAGCTCTGCTTATATGCTAAATGGATTATCTTAACATGCAACCTAAATGATAGCGTGTTTACTGTGTAGCCTTTTATGTAGCCTTTTTAGTTGATCTGGTAGAGTAGTTTTCAGGAACTTTGTAGCACCGGATAGACTGTATGCTTTTGTGGCATGCTAACTACGCCATCAACTAATAGCGTTTAAGTGTTGTTTTGGACCTTTTACGACTACTATAGTCACTACATAGAGCTATAGACTCTGTTTTTGGACAATGTATGATTTATAAGAACTAACCTCTTGTCGAATACTAAAACTATATACCGCTCTTGTTACATAATATATTTATATATTAGACTGGAATCATGGCGTTCTTTGTACGCTGACAACGCTAATGACTACAAGCATTCTAGTGTTGTTTCAGACCTATAAAGACAGCTAAGGTTGCTGTATAGAGTTTATGTTTCTGCTTTTCACCATCGTATGGATTTGAAAAGCTATTGTTTGCCACTGTATAGTTATATAGAGCAGTATTTCCTGTTGCATACTATTACTATACATACGACAGAAATCACAGTGTCCTCTGCCCAAGCACCTTATACTGACTAGCCTAATTAACAATGATGTGTGCAAATAAGGAGGACTAATTAGAAGCCTACCTTTCTAAAACAAAAATATATATCTATCTATACAAATAACAAATGCAAACATGATAGAGAGTTATAAGACGAGTTGAACCTTATTGTTTCAGAGATATGCTGTTTTAACAAGTGTCTTGCCGAGTGTAATCTTTGACTGAGTCATAGAAGAGTTTAACCTTTATTGTTCCTGAACTATATTGCTTTTATAAGTGTCTTGCTTGAATATTATCACTGATAGAGACATTGTAATATGTGCAGTCAAGACTGTTTTACTATGCAAGTTAATCTCTGTTCTATGCTCAAGTTACTACTTAATAAGCCTGTGTAACTGTCTTTTTTATCTCTCTGTGTGTCTTAACACTGTCTCTTTTCCCTTTATATTCCCAGCTGCTCAACCTGGTTTCCCAGTATTAAGGAGGACTTGCCCTGCGTGCTGAAAACAACTATTCTCCTCAACACACTGCGGTTTCCCCTAACTAAGGAACTGAACCTTTCCTCCCCTCTACTACAGTCCCCAAGGGAATTTAATTATAAGTAAACTGCTCAACCTGGTTTCCCAGTATTAAGGAGGACTTGCCCTGCGTGCTGAATACAACTATTCTCCTCAACACACTGCGGTTTCCCCTAACTAAGGAACTGAACCTTTCCTCCCCTCCCCTCTGCTACAGTCCCCAAGGGAATTTAATTATAAGTAAAGTACGTACTTTAAACCAAAGTATTAAGACAATTAGTGTGAGATATCCTAGGTTGTAAGTTTACTTTCACCAGCCAGGACAGCCGGCAGCCTTTACTATCTGCTCCCATACCTGTCACCCCTTCCCCCTTCTTAGACTACAAGTATTTTTACTGTTCTTCCTCTTCAATCCTCTATAGCATACTTACTGCCCTGCAATCTTTTCTCAGTATATATTGCCTCTGCTATACAGCTTTTGTCCACTAGAGGTAGGGTTGCCACCTTTTCAAATGGCCAAAGTGGGACATTTTTGGTACAGACATCACATTTTACAGGCCAACACATACCCACGGTCAGTACAAAGGTTAGAACTTGACCTTTTTGACTAAATAAAAGCTTATTCTTGTAGCATTTTAGTTGCTTATTCTGTTTCTTATAACATTTAGGTAGTTTAGATATAGAATAACTGTTTTATGCAACTATTACATAAAATATAGGAAATAATTTTGTCGTAAAATCTCAGGGCATTTGCAATTTTTACAATTTTTTTGTCAGGACACAACTGCCCAAAGAGGGACTGTCCCTCGCAAAGTGGGACAGGTGGTAACCCTAACTAGAGGGCAATAGTTTCCTTTAGACCACCATTCTGACTCCAATTTTAAGTAACTTACAGGCTCTTGGATTCTAATATTCTGGAAGAGCTAATACTCCCACTCTATTCTTTCATTCTTCTAATATTCTTCACTGCCAACCCTCTCTGCATATTCTGTTATCAAGGCATCGTGTCATCTTACCCTCTGCTGCTTTACTTACCTTTGCTTACTGCTCCTCTGATTGTTTTCCTAGGGTGAACTCCTCTGTGGCTCTGACCCTGTTAATATAGCTCTCTATCTTCTGTCTTCCCATCTACTCCCTTTAACATCCATCTGGTTAGAATACTTTGCTCCTTCCCCTGTCTGTATTTCCTATATGCTCATATCCTTAGCACATCAGGAATGAACTATTCACTATGTTAGCATAGGACCCACCCCCTTCATTTCCTGCCTAGGGTTTTGCTCTGGATAAATCTGGTCATTACCTGTAGCTATGCTTACTCTTCTTGCCCTCCCCCCTCTATGACATCACTTACCTTATAAATATACCTTCTCCCTCAGGACGCCATCTTTATTCTCCTTATTAGCCTTAGGGTGCTGTTCGGTCCTGGCGGTGGAGTAAATAGGGTTTTTAGGTAAGCTTTCTTTTTGTCCTGTTCAGAATTGTTAACCACGCTGATGATATCCTAGTAAAGTACTAATTGCGTGCAGGACAGGTTTGTAAATAACTGTGTTGAAAACCTGCGTAGCGTGTACTATCCCCAGCTGTTTTGGCGTGCTTCTGAGCATTTTTACTGCACATGGAGTTCAGGTGTGAACAAAGTCACGGTTAGAATACTCTACAGCTCTGCTTATATGCTAAATGGATTATCTTAACATGCAACCTAAATGATAGCGTGTTTACTGTGTAGCCTTTTATGTAGCCTTTTTAGTTGATCTGGTAGAGTAGTTTTCAGGAACTTTGTAGCACCGGATAGACTGTATGCTTTTGTGGCATGCTAACTACGCCATCAACTAATAGCATTTAAGTGTTGCTTTGGACCTTTTACGACTACTATAGTCACTACATAGAGCTATAGACTCTGTTTTTGGACAATGTATGATTTATAAGAACTAACCTCTTGTCGAATACTAAAACTATAAACCGCTCTTGTTACATAATATATTTATATATTAGACTGGAATCATGGCGTTCTTTGTACGCTAACAACGCTAATGACTACAAGCATTCCAGTGTTGTTTCAGACCTATAAAGACAGCTAAGGTTGCTGTATAGAGTTTATGTTTCTGCTTTTCACCATCGTATGGATTTGAAGAGCTATTGTTTGCCACTGTATAGTTATATAGAGCAGTATTTCCTGTTGCATACCATTACTATACATACGACAGAAATCACAGCGTCCTCTGCCCAAGCACCTTATACTGACTAGCCTAATTAACAATGATGTGTGCAAATAAGGAGGACTAATTAGAAGCCTTCCTTTCTAAAACAAAAATATATATCTATCTATACAAATAACAAATGCAAACATGATAGAGAGTTATAAGACAAGTTAAACCTTATTGTTTCAGAGATATGCTATTTTAACAAGTGTCTTGCTGAGTGTAATCTTTGACTGAGTCATAGAAGAGTTTAACCTTTATCGTTCCTGAACTATATTGCTTTTATAAGTGTCTTGCTTGAATATTATCACTGATAGAGACATTGTAATATGTGCAGTCAAGACTGTTTTACTATGCAAGTTAATCTCTGTTCTATGCTCAAGTTACTACTTAATAAGCCTGTGTAACTGTCTTTTTTATCTCTCTGTGTGTCTTACCACTGTCTCTCTTTTCCCTTTATATTCCCAGCTGCTCAACCTGGTTTCCCAGTATTAAGGAGGACTTGCCCTGCGTGCTGAAAATAACTATTCTCCTTAACACACTGCGGTTTCCTTTAATTAAGGAACTGAACCTTTCCTCCCCTCTGCTACAGTCCCCAAGGGAATTTAATTATAAGTAAAGTACGTACTTTAAACCAAAGTCTTAAGACAATTAGTGTGAGATATCCTAGGTTGTAAGTTTACTTTCACCAGCCAGGACAGCCGGCAGCCTTTACTATCTGCTCCCCATACCTGTTACCCCTTCCCCCTTCTTAGACTACAAGTATTTTTACTGTTCTTCCTCTTCAATCCTCTATATACTGCCCTGCAATCTTTTCTCAGTATATATTGCCTCTGCTATACAGCTTTTGTCCACTAGAGGGCAATAGTTTCCTTTAGACCACCATTCTGACTCCAATTTTAAGTAACTTACAGGCTCTTGGATTCTAATATTCTGGAAGAGCTAATACTCCCACTCTATTCTTTCTTTCTTCTAATATTCTTCACTGCCAACCCTCTCTGCATATTCTATTATCAAGGCATTGTGTCACCTTACCGTCTACTGCTTTACTTACCTTTGCTTACTGCTCCTCTGATTGTTTTCCTAGGGTGAACTCCTCTGTGGCTCATCCCGCTCCGTTCGCCCTGTGGGCTCACTCCGCTCCCCTACCCTGCCCCCAAATTCCACCCGCCCCCAGTGGTCCTAAACTTATACTCTAACTGCCACACCCCTATGCATTAGGACCAACCTCTAACTCCTCCCCTTAAAGTGCTATTACCTCTATTATATTCTCACTTTACCCTATCTCCTCCCCCTTAAAGAACCATCACTCATTTACCTTTATCCATTACCCTACCACTCTATCCACAAATATCCCTACATTTAACCACCTTAACCTAAACAAATGGCTCAAGGATCCTGTAAACCCTTACCTTTATTACTACTCCTAATTATACTTATCATTCCCTATCTACTTACTCTTTATGAACTCCATAGATTCCTAGGACTGCATACCCACATCACACACACCTCTGTCCTTACCCCCAGCTCCACTCATAGTGTTAGCAACCTCCCCAGCTCAGCTAAGTACTCATCAGCCATATTTCATAGACTCCATCACATCTCTCAGTGTAACCCACTAGCTAGAAAAAATAAGAACCTGATTTTTAAACTTCTACAACTCATCCTAAAAGTTCAGGTCCACTCCCTGTTAGATGGTGATATACACCCTAACCCAGGTCCTACCACTATCACAGCTACACAGCCTGATGCACCAACAAATTCAATCACACAGACACTTACCAAGCCCCCCAACTCTCTCCTGATAGCTCATCTTAATATTCGTAGCATCAATAACAAAATAGCTCACCTGCATGCCCTTATTGATATTTATTCCTTTGACATCCTCTGTCTGTCTGAAACATGGCTTAATCCATCAATACAAGACAGTGCAGTTCTACCCCCTGGCTATAATATCATAAGACGTGACCGTAACACTAAAAAAGGAGGAGGCGTAGCCATACTTTATAAGAATGGATTACAAATTACCTTGTTAGACTCCAAACCTCCACTTTACAACAATGCAGAAATTCTTCTAACTAAGGTTCAGCTTAACAAAAGCAAAGCCATATATCTATCATGTGTCTATCTTCCCCCAGGAAATAACATCAACACATTAGAGGCTATCCTCAGCTGGCTCTCAAGTAACTACCCCCAAGAAACCATTATACTTGGAGATTTTAACATTAACTGGAACTCCTGTATATCTGAACAGCCTTCTACTCATATCAACTTATATGGTTTTACCCAAACTATAACATCCCCAACCCGCACCAATAAAACTAACAACAAAACTAGTACCCTTGACTGGATACTCACTAATACCCCCCAACTAAACTATAAAACAGGCACCCTCCCTGAGGACATAAGTGATCACTTGCTTACCTATTTAATCAGAACAAAAACTGTCATCCTAAACTCTACCATCTGCAGAACTATTCGCACTACCAAAAATTTTAACCCTACTCACTTTCAAGCTGAACTAGTCACCTGTGACTGGTCACCCCTGAAATACCTCCCAATAGATAATGCCGTGAAATACTTTAACTCTAAATTTCTAACCATTTTAGACAGCCATGCCCCATTACACAAAGTTAGAATTAGAACCAAACCGGCACCATGGCTCATCAAAACGACCAAACAAAAAATCCTCCAAAGAAATAAACAATGGGCCAAATGACGCTCAACAAAAAGCTCCTCAGACCACCTGCAATTCAGACAGCTAAGAAATGAAACAAAAAAAGCCATATTAGCCGATAAAAGAAACTACTACTACCAACTACAACAAACCAACCAAAATAATCCCCAAAAATTCTGGCGAGGTATCAATAACCTCCTACACCCTGGATGCTCAAGTACTCCCTCTCCCTCTGGCTCTGATCACAACAATCCCATCCAAATAGCTGACTCATTTAACACTTTTTTCACTGAAACCATACAATCCCTAGCTAACCAGCTATCCCCTAGCATCCCAGGCTCTGCCACAACCTTTACCAATAATTCTCATCAATTTCATTTTCAGCCAGTGCCCACTTCACTTATCTGCAACCTCATACAGAAACTTAAACCCACACTCTCTCTGCTGATAAATTACCTGCAGAATACCTGCAAAAATCTGCTAAAGTCATAGCCTACCCCATATCCATCCTCATTAACAGAACTATTTCTGAAGGATCTATTCCCCTAATCTGGAAAGTCTCTCACATAATTCCCCTGCATAAGGGCGGTAACTCCAAAGAGTTGTCCAATTATAGGCCCATAGCTATTCTATCTCCTTTGGCAAAAATAATGGAGAAATGTATGCACATACAACTGTTAACCTACCTACTCAATCACAATTTATTAGCACCCTGTCAACATGGCTTTAGACCATTTCATAGCACCACCTCTGCTCTCTTATCCTTCACTAACCATATTAACAGTAATTGTAATATTGATACTCTATCCTCAGCTGTTTTTATTGACCTGTCCAAAGCATTTGACATGGTGAATCACCACCTCCTTATAGACACACTCAAAAACCTGTCATTGGACAACCATACTATACAGTGGTTCCAATCATACCTACATAACAGGCAACAGGTTGTACTATGGGAAAATACTTTATCTTCCCATGTCCCAGTCACTATAAGGGTCCCGCAAGGATCTATATTAGGCCCATTACTCTTCTCCATCTTTACAAATGACCTTCATTCTGTAATTCCTCAATACGCTGATGACTCCACACTCATATGCGCTGCTGCTTCTCAATCAGAACTTCAGTCACTAACCCAAATGACCTTTAGTACAGTTGTAAACTGGCTCCTACAAAGACATCTTATCCTTAACCCCAAAAAAACAAAAATGCTACTATTTACCCCCACCCGCAGAACCTCCCCACTTAACTTTACTATTACTTCAAATGATGGAACTATAATATCTCCTGAACCAACCACCAAACTACTCAGGGTACTAATAGATAGCAACTTGTCCTTTGAACCTCACATTAATAACACCATAAAAATAGTAAACAAGAAACTAGGTTCCCTCTATAGAATAAAACCCTTTCTTACACCTCCAGCCAGGGTTACTATTGCTCGTACCCACCTCATCTCTACCTTGCTCTATGCCTCCCCTATCTATACCAAAATATGTAGAAGTAATCTGAGTAAACTTACATCCTCCTACAACAATATTGCCAGATTTGCAGCTGGGTCCTCCTGTAGAACTCATCACTGTATCAATCTGAATCAGGATGGTTAGAGCTGCCAAATTTAATACTTTTCAATCAATTAATAGTAGCCCATAAGATCCTGTATTTACCTCAAAATACACCCATACTTACATCCCTGGTCATCCCCTATAATAACCTCAAGACCTTATGCTCAGCTAATAACCTACTTGTACAAATATCAAAATCCAGCAACTTAGCTGGTGACACCTTGTTCTCCAGTACAGTAGGTAAAGCCTGGAACATCCTCCCAAGCCAGCTAACCTCAATATCCTCTGTCAGCTTATTTAAAAGCAAGCTTAAACCCTACCTCAAATCACACTGGCTATGCCCCTGTGTTAACCCAGACTAAGTACCTAACTATTAACTAGACTCCCACAATTCCTAGCCTCCCATGATCATGATCTTGTGTTGTCTCACTAATTTTTAGTGAGCTTAACCTTCCTTAGGATTTTTTCTCATGTAAATAAGTATATACTGTGGAATGATCAAACACCTTCATATAGTATCACAGCCTATGTGTTAAATAACACTAGAAATCCATCCTTGTTTGCTGTTCTTCTATACTCTATATCTATTGATCTCCAGTGTTTTTCTTTCTTAGGTTTTTGTGAGACCTTAGTATCTCTTATCATAAATTACTAGGTGTATCTAATTTTGTAATATGTTATAAAGATTTGTACTACACAATTTCTAATACAAATGTATTAGTCTTATTCATCTATTCTTATATAAATTTTTCCTTTTTCCTACTGAAATATAAAATATATAATCTTAGGCTTGTACTATAATTGTTAAAACTTATGTACCAAATTATACTGTTATTGTTTTTGTCTTGACCTTTTATGTTGTTGTAATTTGTGGAGCTTTTCTCCCCGGGCCTCCACTGAAAATGGACATATATCCAGCTGGACTAGCCCGGTCAACAAATGTAAAATAAAAATCAAAAATAAATTAAGGGCAGGTGAATTCAAACCAAAGGATGAAAGGTTATTATTGGTGGCCCAAGCTTGTGGACTACATACATGTTGGTTTACAAAGTCCATTGAACATGTGGGAGAAACAGACAGATGTTTTGCAAAACAGAATTGGAAACAGTTGCTCACCTTGTTGCTGGTTGTGACATATTAATGGCAGAAGGACTGTATACTAATGTATTAAGACTGTTATACTGGGGATTATGCAAAGATTACAATACTGAAGTAGATGAAAAACATTGGAAACATGAGCCACAAAACATCATAGAAAATTATGAAATCTACATCACATGGGATCACCCATTACCAACAGTTCAAAAGATAGATGTGAGAAAACCAGATATAGTGGTCCATAAAAAGAAGACAAAAGTAGCATTGATCATTGAAATCACTACACCCAGTGACTCCAGTGTCTTGTGTACAGAGAGACACAAAGTCATAAAATATCAGGATTTGCATGCAGAAATGACAGCAATGTGGAAGAAAGATACCCAGACAGTTCCAATAGTAGTAGGAGCAACTCCTCTTATAAAAAAGAATTTACAACCATTTTTAGACATGTTACCGATAATGTAACTCTGTATGAACTGCAGAAGGAGTCGGTACTGGGCAAACTACGGGTGCTGCGTAGAACGCTTCTGGCTCACATCAAAGATTGAAACAATACTAATTTCATGAACTTTAAACATACTTTGTCTTAGGAATGGGGTCTATTCCTGCCATGGTATTAGAAACCCAAAAAAGATGGAGAAATTAAAAGGCATGAATCCTGTCTTTGCATTATGTGGCCCCAAAATGCTTGAGTATAAGTTTTACTATCAGATCTTACAGTGAGCAGTCTGTAATTATTTCTTTATTGATTTATTTGATCTTACTGCCTAATCTTAGTCCAAAACTATCTCAGTCGTATGCTGTTAGTGGGAAACCATGAATATCCTAAATAGCCTTGCACCTCCTAGGAAGAAGAGACTAAAAACGAATAATGCAATTTGGCTACCCAAAAAGAGTAAAATGCTAATGCAGTATAGAGAAAAAGCATGGAAAGAAGGGCAAAAATGTAAAACACCACAGTATCTTGAAAACTTCAGAATGCTTCATAATTGTAAAAGAAAGTAATGAAGACAAAAAACTATACTATAATCATTTTCAGAATAATACTAAGGGCAACTCTAAACATTTTTGGGCATCCATTACAGAAATCTTACATCCCATCCAAAAATTCAACCCAAACCCTGCTCCCGCTAACTCACCACTCAAAACTGCAATACAGTTCAACTCTTATTTTACAGATAACATAGCATCTCTAACCAAGGATTCCTCAACATCTAATTCCAACCCTGCCCAACAGCCACATATCACCACATCCACTTTCATCTTCAAACCTGTGCCAACATCTTATATAAAACTACTCTTGAACAAACTTAAGTCATGCTCTTCTTCAGATGATGACCTTCCAAGTGAGTACCTAAAATAGCAGCAAAGAGCATTGTCTATCCAGGAATCCCACATTTCCTCTCTCTCTGAAAAAAGTCACACATTATCCCTCTGCTCGAAAGAGGACATTCAATAGACAATAGTAAGTTTAAACCTATAGCAATCTTATCTTTCCTCACCAAAATACCTAAAAATATATTCAAAAACAATTGCCAGACTATCTCCTGCAGGAAAAACCTCCTACCCCCTACACAACATGGCTTCCATCATTCCCATAGTACTAGCACTGACTTTCTAACATATACATATACTGTCACTAAACCTTGAGATAATGGCAAACTAGTTTCTTCCTTATTTCTAGACTTGTCTAAAGCCTTTGACACAGTTTGTCGTAACAAACTTCTACTTCAAATGTCCCCACTAGGTCTGTGTTTCAACCCACCCTTCTGTGGTTCAAAGGCTGCATGTCCAATAGGTAACAGTCAGTAAAATGGCACTCAATGCTCTTTTCTTACCTCCTAGTCACCACTGGTATATAGCAAGGCTCTATCCTTGGTCCCCTCCAATTTAACATTTTTCACCAACACCCCTTATACATCCACACAATGTGCCACCCTAACACAATATGCAGATGATTCCACTGTCATTTGCACATCTGACAACATTGCATACCTCCAAAAAATTACTCAGGAAGCTTTAACAGCCACTGAAGCATGACTTTGTAATTCACAACTCTTGCTCAATCCAAAAAAGACTGAACTACTGCTTTTTCCCCAAGTTCCTCTCTTATGAAAAAACAAAATTTAAAGTCCTCTCTTTCTTGATAAAACAGCCATTGAAGTCACTTCTTATAGCAAATTATTAGGGGTGATAGTGGGTGATCATCTTTCATTCAACCTGCATATGTAAAATTGCATAAGAAAAACTAGAGTTGCTTTAAAGAGCCAAAAACTTTATCACTGACACAACTAATATTACACTTCCCTCTACTTATCTCCTCCCCAACACTTTTTTATGGCACTCCCATCTTCACTAACCTCCAGGCTTCACAAAAATTAAAATTTGAACAATGCTATAACAAAGTTGCTAAATTTGCAGCAAATACCCCTTTCAGAACCTACCACTGTATAGAACTAAAAAGCCAAAATTGGTTAGAAGTGCCTCATCAACTAATATACACACAGGTTCTTACCACCTATAAAATTATTCAACATCCATCTGCCTATCCAACACTAAAAAACATTCTATACAACTATGTTCCCAGTCAGTCATTGCAATCCAGTGACCAATAACTACTGTCTGTCTACAAGCCTATAAAATCTGCTGAGCACTGTCTGTACTCGTACAGGGTTGCTAAAGCCTGGGACTAGTTACCTTTATCCATCAGATCAATATCCTCCCTCCCATTTTTCAAAACCACTCTGAAAGACTTCCTAGCTAAAACCTGACTCTGTTCTTGCTCAAAACCAGGATAAACTATATTCTTAAATGTAAATAAGTACCCTCTCATTCCTTATACCTCCACTTACTGCCTTACTTCTATCAAATTCTGTTCCCTGACTTTATCTCTAAGCATACCATAAGCCTGTTTTACCCTCTCTTCATATCACAGTTCCTGTTTGTATTCGACTAACTTACCTTCAATTTCTCTGCAAACTGTCTAAAATTTCTCTAAATATTAAATGATTGTCATATAACTTGCATTGATTCTTAAATAATGTTTTTATGTTATGTTTAATTTGTTATAATTATTTAAACTTCAGATGTTCTTGTTTTATTTTTGAAGATTGTAAAATTATTTTTCTTAAAATTTTTTGTAATAATTTGGAGCCTTTCTTCCTGGGGCTCCACTGAAAATGGACTTGTACCCAGTTGGACTTTCCCAGTAATCAAATGTTAATGAATAAATAAATAAACAATGTTATATCTGCTATTTAATATCATGTCCAAATTTGCCATAACTTTTTTCCCAAGAAGCAAGTGTCTTTCATGTTCATGGCTGCAGTCAGCATTTGCAGATATCTTTGAGCTCAGGAATATAAAAATCTGTCACTGCCTCTATTACTTCCCTATCTTTTCAAATAATTTATAGGAGCAGATGATATCATTTTATTTTTTTAATGTTCTACAGCAAACCAACTTTTGTACGTTCTACTTTAATCTTCATTGACAGACTGTTGAACTCCTCCTCACTTTCAGCCATCAAAGTGGTATGGTCTATATATCTGAGGTTGTCGATATTTGTCCCAGCAGTTTTGATTGCAGTATCTGACTGATCTCGCCCAGCACTCTACATGGTATACTTGGCATATACTTTAAATCTCTAGGATGTCTAGTCACACACCTTTTCCAATCAGAAAACAATTCTCTCTTCCATAGAAGGTTTTAACTGCTGCTTCTACATATGCATACAGATTTCTTAGGTGGCATTAAAGGTAACATATTACTCCAATTTCGCTAAGAACTGGTCACAGTTTGTTATTGTCCCCACAATCAAAGGCTTTAGAGCACTCAGTAAAACAAAAGTAAATGTTTTCTGGTCCTTTCACACTTTATTATCCAGCAGATGTTAATACTGTGACCGCTTGTGCCTCTATATCTTCTAAAACCAGTTTGAGCATCTGACAGTCCTCTTCAGGATTTTAAACTGTACTTTGCTAGCAAGTGAAATAAATGCAATTGTTCAAAAAGTTTTAATTATGTCCAGTAGCTTTTCTTGAAGACTCAGAGAACCAGTAAAGTGAGGTTCATCAGCTGAGCATGCAGAAAACATGTATTACAATGTTCACTTCAGGTTAATAAGTAATTCAGTAAATGTATAAAATACTAGTACATTTCATTTCAGTCAAATGATACTAATTTTTAGACTATTAATACAATGAAAAGACTTTTGATGTGTGCCTTTGGCTGATTATAGTAACTTAAAGTAAATTAAAAAAAATATCTATTCTGCAATAACACAATTTCACCTCCTTATTGGAATGCAATGCACATTGGCTACAATAAAAAGGTAAAATACAGTAAATTCCTTTGGTGAGAGTGGCCACCACATTAAATTAGTGTGGCTGCAGAAATAAGTATATATTTTTGCTGCTAAGCTTCATAACTGCTTAAAATATCGAAAGTTGTCCTTACCTTATGTTCACAGTTTATTTATTAAAATCTGCCCCTTTGACATTTAAATTTACTGCACAAGAAATACTTGTAGCTTTGACTGCTACAGTGGATTTATTTCCGAGACTACTGTAAATGCATATGCAGCATACTGCATAGAAAGTGACAGAGCTGTTCAAAATATTAGCAAAATTCTGACTTCTGTAATGTAATGTTATTTATAATATCAAAGAATGCTTTGTTATCAATAATACCATTATAAAGTTTAGTATTATATTGTATTTTAAGTTAAAAGAAAAAAAACAAAAGTAATGAAACATGATGGTAATAAATGAACAAATCTTAAAGTACTTGGAACAAAATGTTATTTAAAAGAAAAACACAACACAAATGCTAAGTATGTTCTTGATAAACACTCTTCCTTGCTCTTTTAAAACCATATTACCATTCCTTCAGTCTAAAAATTCACAATAATTATTAATGTCAGCATAGCAAAAATCAGTAACAATAGTATATTTTAATGCAAAAACAGATATTTACTAGCTTGAAGAACAACATATTATCAATTTCTTAAGACAAAACTAAATAACTATACACAGTTAAAGTAAAAAAAAAAGGGAAAACAACACCAAAAATATTGAATAATCACAAGTACATCATGGCAGTGCATGTGAGTAATTCATATTTTACTCACAATAGTAACGTTTGTGGTGGGGGTTCTAATATAGTCATTGGTTGCGTGCCTTTGTGACCAAACAAAGCCCCTGCCATCAGTAAAATATGAATTACTTATACCCTGGCACTGTGCTGGAATAACTTTTTTTTAATCCCCTTGCCATAGTTAACAACCCCTTGTCCTCTGGGCAGTGTGCAGTCCCATTTAAGCCTTGTGCTTGAGATACAGGCTGTCCCTCTATCAGCAACCTAGCAATGTAAAAGAAATCCAAACAGGAGGGAATATCCAACCGGAAAGCCCTATGTGAACTACCTAGTTTCTCCTCGCTCAGCCTCACAGTCATTTAAGCCTTCTGCTTGCGATACAGGCTGTCCCTCTATCAGCAACCTAGCAAGTTAAAAGAAATCCAAACAGAACAGGAGGGAATACCTAACCGGAAAGCCCTACGTGAACTACCTAGTCTCGCCTCGCTCAGCCTCACAGTCATTTAAGCCTTGTGCTTGAGATACAGGCTATCCCCCTATCAGCAACCTAGCAAGGTAAAATAAATCCAAACAGAACAGGAGGGAATACCCAACTGGAAAGCCCTACGTGAACTACCTAGTCTCTCCTCGCTCAGCCTCATAGTGTAGGTGACAACCTACAGTTATTTTAGGTATTTAACTAAAAATTGTGAGTGCTTTAAAGTAGTACTAATTGTAAGGGCCAGTACACCCATGGACCTACCCCTTAGGCCATCTATTAATATCTTACTTTTTCCTCCTTTACCTCCTATCTTAGTGAATTTGGTATAATTCCTATATATACCACTAGAGGACAGCAGAACTCAAGCCATGTAAAGCTGTTTCTTACTGCCAGCCAAACTCCTCTAGCTCTGCAGACTAGCCTCTTACAGTTATCCCTGTTAGTACTCTTACTTCAAGTAATTACCCCTCACCCCATGAAGGATTTTAAAGGGAATTAACCTTGTTAGTCTTAAATATAAATAAACCGGACAGCTTATTCTACTATCACTTACTACTCCTGTTATATAACTCCTTAATTAACTCTCTAAATAACCTTACTATTCCTGCTATAGAACTCTTTAATATTACCTTTTCCCCTACAGATCTATACTAAAAGCTCACCCTCATATATCGTATGATAAGTAAATACAGAAAGTGCCTCTTACCTACTCAAAGCTTGTAGAACATAGTCGCACTGTATAACTGATTGCATCTCGGCCTCTCTCAGCTGTGGCCCGCTCCGTTCGCCCTGCAGGCTCACTCCGCTCCCCTACCCTACCCCCAATTCCTACCCACCCCCCAGTGGTCCTAAACTTATACTTCTTTAACCACACCCTCTCTCCCATCCAACCAATCCCATTCACTAACCTTTTCACAAAACTAGCCACACCCATACATTTTATCTATCAGTTACAATAAGCCACTACTTATAGTAATTTACCATATCCCTTTTCTTTTAGTTAAGTATTAGTTCCCTTCTTTCTACACTTTCCTCATCCAATACCACCTTTTTTCTTAATTTCAGACTTAACTCCTGAAACTTCTTATACATAATCTCAACAATATGCCTTTAGTAGTAAAAACTAATATAACCAAAATTAATACTCATAGCTTTAATTTCAACTGCCCTCACCTTTGCCTACCTCCTCTCCTCCTTTGAAAAACTGTACTATTACCATTTTAAGTACTCTCTAAAACAAACAGCAATACACACTCCTATACTCCCTAATAGTCAGACTAATATCACTTCCATTCCCAGCTATCTACTACCCAAATACCATAGACTCTCCCACATTAAATACAATAAACTCACAGTAAAAAAGTAAAATAGCAAACCAACTTTATAAATACTTCTGCAATAAAACTAAATAATCCCTCCTTAAAAGACGGTGACATCTACCCTAACCCTGGCCCTACCAATCCTGCTACCCTAGTAATCTACCCTAAACTCCCTAACTCTTTCCTAATAGGACATCTGAATATCCGCAGTATTAATAACAAAGTAGCCCATCTCCATGCCCTTCTAGATATTCACTGCTTTGACATCTTCTGCCTGACAGAAACGTGGTTAAAACTAGGGACCAAAGACAATGAAATCATTCCCCAAGGATATAATATATTAAGACAAGACCAAATAAAAAGCAAGGGTGGGGGAGTAACAGTTCTATTCAAAGATGGACTTCAAATCTCCACTTTACCATACAACCCAACTCAGCATAGTAAGGCAGAAGTCCTTATCACCAGATTTCAAATCAACCAAAATAAATCTTTATATATCATATGTATCTACCTACTGCCCGGTAATAATACCAATACTATAGAGGATGTTCTAAGCTGGGTGTCCTCAACTTACCCCCAAGAAATAATAATACTTGGTGATTTTAATACTGACTGGAAAGTCGTCAACGCTGATAATCCTACCTCCCATATCAACCTTCACGGCTTTAGTCAAACTATCACCTCCACAACCAGAATCAATAAACCAATCAAGAAAGAGAGCACCTTAGACTGGATACTTATAAATAGACAGAAACAAGCTTACAAGGTAGGAACTCTGCCAGATGATGTAAGCGATCATACTTTGACCTACATCCTAAGGCAAAAAAATGATATTTCAAACCCCCCCCCCACATATAGGATTGCACGTACCAACACTTTAACCCAGTATTATTCCAAAATGAACTTAGCGCCTGCGACTGGAACCCTTTAAAAACTCTACCACTTGAAGAAGCTGTTAAATTCCTAAACTCCAAATTCTTATCTATCCTTGATAAGCATGCACCCAAGTGGTCCATCAGAATGAAGTCCAAACCAGACCCATGGCTTTCTAAAGAAACAGACAGAAAATTTTACTTAGGAACAAGTCTTGTGCTAAGTGGAGAGCTAACAAAAATATCTCAGATCAACAAATTTTTAGGCAGTTGAGAAATAGTACAAAAAAGGCAATAATTACAGACAAAAAGAACTACTACTGTAAACTACAGCAAAATCACCAAAACAATCCCCAGAAGTTCTGGTCTAGTATAAATAAACTCCTGTTCCCAGGGCACTCTCGTACACCTACCCCACTTCAGGCTGATCAAAATACTCCCCATCAAACTGCCAATACCTTCAATACCTTCATCACAGAGACCATACAATCACTAGCCAGTCAACTAATCCCAGACAACTCAAGCCTTTCCACCACCATACCTGGCACTCTACCAGCATTCCATCTGCAACCCATCTCAACCACTCTCATCTACAAATTAATCCAAAAACTTAAACCTTGTACTCCTCCTGCTGACCAGCTACCATCTGAATACCTGCAAAAAGCAGCCAATGTAATTTCCTATCCCATATCCATCCTCATAAATAGAGCCATTAAGGAGGGAATCATTCCAGACATCTGGAAAATCTCCCATATTATCCCCCTACACAAAGGGGGTAACTCAAATGATTACTCTAACTACGGGCCAATCGCTATTTTATCACCCTTAGCAAAAAATATGGAAAAATGCATTCACCAACAACTATTAAACCATTTATCTCAACATAACATAATAGCAAACTGCCAGGATGGCTTTAGGCCATCGCATATCACCACAACTGCCCTATTATCCTTTACAGATGTCATCAATAGAAATCGCAGTAAAAACAACCTCTCATCTGCACTCTTTATTGACCTCTCAAAAGCTTTTGACATGGTAAACCATGCCCTTCTTATCAACATTCTTGAATCCCTTTCCCTTGACTCTCTGGCAGTTAAATGGTTCAAGTCCTACCTTACCAATAGGCAACAGGCAGTTCTCTGGGAAAATAATATATCATCCCTTCTGCCAGTCACCCTCAGAGTCCCTCAGGGCTCTATTCTAGGTCCACTTCTTTTCTCACTGTTTATCAATGACCTCCATGTAGCAATTCCACAAGCCACCTGCATTCAATATGCAGATGATTCTACACAAGTATGCTCAGCAAACTCCCCATCAGAACTACATTCTCTAACTCAGAATGTATTTAACATAGTTGAAACATGGTTCACAAAACATTGCCTCCTTCTCAATGCTAAAAAAACTAAGCTCCTTCTCTGTACACCCACCAGTAAGTCCTCCCCCATAGCTTTATCTGTTATTTCCAATGATGGCACGATTATATTCCCCGACTCTACCACTAAATTGTTAGGAATTACTATTGACAATAACCTTACATTTGACAGCCACATAAATAACACCATAAAAACTGTCAACAGAAAAATAGGCTCCTTATATAGAATCAAACCTTTCCTAACTCCAATAGCTAGAACCAAGATTGCACACTCCTATTTAATTTAAACTCTTCTGTACGCCTCACCCATATATACTAACCTAAAGAAAAATAATCTTATCAAACTAATTCCTATAACATCGCCAGATTTGCCACTGGCAATCCCTTTAGAACTCACCACTGTCTGAATCTAATGCAGCTAGGCTGGCTTGAACTTCAAAAACATCTGAAAGTCTCCCAACTCACCATTGCCTACAAGATATTTTATCAACCTAACAGCACTCCTATGCACTCCAATCTCATAATCCCCTACAAAAATCTAAATTCCCTACGCTCTTCCAGCAAACTTCTTGCCAGCATAAGCAAATCTAACAACATGGCTGGAGATTCTCTGTTTTCCAACTCTGTGGGAACTTGAACCTACTACCTAATGAACTAACTTTACTTTCTTCATTGCCTCTCTTTAAACAAAACTTCAAAAGACACCTCAAAACACACTGGTTATGCCCCTGCAGCAACCCTGATTAACCTTCTGCTTCACTACTGATATTTCCTCCTCCAGAATCAGAACTTTAATGCACACTCCTTGGAAGCACACTCCTTGGAAGCAGGACTGTAACTGCTGAACACAATTCAACATACTGGTGTAATCTATCCTGTTTGATGTTCTGAAAGTCCACATGAATCATACTGTATAATAATTTATCCTGTACTTATTGTCACCTTTACTATTGTAAATGCCTATTTTATTTTATTATTACTTCTTGTATTTTTAGTATTCTTTTTTATTGAAATCCTTTCATTTACTATGTAATAACATTGATTTTTAATTTTTAATTTCAATTTCTATTTGTTACTACTGGAGCTTTTCTCCCCGGGCCTCTACTGAAAATGGAAATATATCCAGTTGGACTAGCCTGGTTAACAAACGTAAAATAAATAAAATAAAAAAATAAACTAAATAACACCAAACTTATATCATACTGTTGCAGTTTTGAGCTTTTACCTGTTGAAACAGTGACTGTGTTAGGGAACATGGGAACTTGTATTCTTTCTTGTCTAACTACTCAGCATTTTTCATGCTTTTCACCAATAAATGCCCTGCTAACCAGACATGAGGGTCATGTGGTAAGAAATGGCTAGAGAGCTTGGGTAAGTACTTCCTGTAGGCAAGAGTGAGAAGAACAACGTGGCAGGTTCTATTCTTCAGTGCACAGATTGTGAACAGTTTGTACAACCATTCATCAGCAAAATTATAAATAAAGGACAAGGCTGTATAAACAGTTCATTTGGAAGGAAACTGAAGGATGGGCATGTAGATTCATTTTTTTCAACAGAGCAAATGGTTAGTCTTAGGAAGAGCCTGTTAATAGAAATTTTAGGAGGATGGAATAGTAATGACCTCAAACTGTAGTGGTGATGGAGTGAAAAGTCTGTAACTGTACTTCAGTGTGCATTTGCAACCACAGTGATATTTATATTTAGGACAAAACCTCTGCCCACTTCAAAAGTGCAGAAGTACATACTAGAGCATATAGGGATAAAATGAGCAGCCTGAATGGACCTGTAATGTACTTTTTCTCCAGCAGTAACTGTGATTTTTTTTGTATTGCTTTCTTTAACTGGTATTACCTGTATCTTTTGCTGAGCTTCCCCACCACGGATCACTCTGTGTCTTTGATGTTTCCCAAACACACTGCATTCAAGGCATATTAGCACATTTTCTTGAGTGCAGAAAATGTCCAGTGGCTTTCCATGCTCCTGACATAGGATTTCAGATGACATGTTTTTTGTAGAAAGTATAAGGTCTACAGACTCTTAATCACAAGGCAGGATCTTTCAGCAGATCAGACAATGATGCTTGCAAATTCTAAGGAAAGGCAAAACAAGAAATAAATTCAACATTTATGACCCAAGAAATAAAAAAAAATAAAATGCGTGTGCATGTTCACACACACACACACACACACACACACACACACACACACACACACACACACACACACACACACACACACACACACACACACACAGACACACACATTGTTGCAAGCAAATATTGAAATATTGTGGGCCACTGCCTGAAATTCAAACAAACCAGAGAGTAAGAAGGGAAAGAGATAAACATTCAGCAAACCATATATCATAGCTGGTGAGCAGAAAAAGACAAAGATAGGTGGATGCAATTCAAAGTTCAAGCATATCATGCAGCAGGGTTTGGGGAACAGAAAGGCAGAATGAAACAAAGCAGAGACTGGGGGTAGGAAGGAAGGGAGGAAGAAAGTACAAGGACGCTACCTGCTACACTGAAGGATAGAACATTTGTAGGAGAGACTTTGAGGCTCATGGCTACATTTCACTGTAAAAACAGGCATTGAGGGCTGCTTTGCACAGGAGTGAAACTGCAATAGTTGTGGAGAGATATGTGGGCAATAAAAATGGAAAAGTATGAGGCAGCTGCCAAGTAGAGACTAACACAGTAATTCTTAGTGCATTAAGGTGTTATTATACCCAGGGTTTATGGGTGAAATATATGATTTCTGGACTACAGCTGGGCTATATACCTGTCTATAAAATTTATATTCAGGCTGTTAATAGTTTATCTAAAAGATCTGTTTCCATTGTGGCTGAAACAGTTTCCCAAGTGCTTCTCAGATGCAGAATATGAAAGTATAATAACTTGCCCTGTTCCTTTAGTCACTATTTTCTTCGGTAAAAATGGTAAAAAAAAAAGTTATTGATTTGTATTAATTCAAAATTCTGGGCACTTATCTGGAGTTAATATTCTTAGCATAAACTGTACTCACTGATAGCAACATAGAAATATGTATTACAGTTATATATATTTTGTGTCGTTATACAAAATGGCATGCATGTAACTATATTTGGCAAAATGTTCACGTTTTATTTCCTTTGAGTACTTACCTAGACCCCAAACATGCCATAAACTGCTAAAAAACCTTACCTTTTCTGATGCATTTGATCTAGCTCATTTTACCAGTCATCAAACATCTATGCCAGATGCGTCTCTACAGTTTTCTCAGTGAATAAAACTTATTTCTCTTCCAAACCAAAGTGTTTATCTTGCCATATGATGTGATCATTTTCTATAATGCTCTGTCATTTTTGTTGAGATCCTAGACTTCTATATAGCTGGATTGGTGGCCAGATATTTAATACTAAATCAAAAATGCATATTCAGCAGATGCCGAGTGTTTATGCGTGAGTTTAAGTGTTGTTTAAAATGCAGAAGAAATTTGATTACTGACAAATATATATTGCCATCTGCCTGAATGGATTTCTCTAATAAGACAAGATGTTTTGTCTAGCTATCGCCTACTCCGAGGTGATGTCTGCCTAACATATAAAGCTATTAATCAATCAATCAATTAATTAATTAATTAATTTATTTATTTATTTATTTATTTCCTGTTTGATAACCGGGGAGGTCCACTGGGCTCATAGGGCCCGTTTTCAGTGGAGGCCCGGGGAGAAAAAGCTCTACATTAAAAACAATTGCACAAATTAAACAATTAAAACAAGCAAGCAAGGAATTTTACATTTGTACAAATTGCATAGAATAATGCAGAAAAAAAACACATACAAATGAAATACATAAAATAATAGTTAAAATGAGAAGTAGTGTAATGAGGAGGAGAAAAAAAGAATAATAAAAAAAAGACAGCAAAGGAAAAGAAGAAGAGCTAGAGGAAGATTCAATTTACGTTCAAGGTCAAAGAGCCATTTGCATGTAGAGCCATTTACAGAGAGTAGGGATGGGAACATATATACAGCATATACATAGAGTGTATACAGGGGAGAAAATTCATTATATGATAGAAGCTGAGGGTGGGGAGCTGTGGAACAGAAGGATGTAGAGGTGCTTGAAGAACATCATGTCTAGTAGACATTAGTGGAATTTAGGTAGGATGAATACAATTACATTTCCAGTTTTGGGAGAGGTGGGAATGGAGTAGGGATTTGAAGTGTTCAGAGTTTGGAGTATTTCTTAGCAGGGGAGGCAGAAAGTTCCATTTTTTTTGCTATAGAATACGATAGGAGAGACTGGCCAGGGGGTCGTTTAGGTTTGTGTACTGAAAGTAGATGTTGATGGGCTGATCTTAGGGGACTGAGCGGTGTGTAGGAAGGCAAGAGATTAGTTAGAGCAGGGCATGCAGTGGGTTTAAAGATTACTTTGTAGGCTGTAGTAAGTTGAAGATAGTCAAGATGATTAGGAAGTTCTAGCCACTGCAGACTGCGGAGAGGGGTGCAATTGTCGGTGGATTGAGTGGATTTAGTAGCAAATTTGGTGATTTTGTTGTAGCAGATTTCAAGTTTAGAGGAGATGGAAGCTGAGAGGTTGGTTAGAAGTAGAGCAACATACAATAGAGATGGGAGTAAATAGGTGGTGGCGAGGGTTTGTTTGTAGCTGTGGACAGAAAGTGAGCATTTCTATATAGCATACCGAGCTTCTGATGTTTTTTTTTAATATTTAGTTGGACATGTGTATTGATATTCAGGTGTTCATCAATGGTAACCCCAAGAAGTTTGGCAAAAGAAACAACTTCTATAGAGGAGTGGGTATGGCTGGTGATCTTGAAAGATTGCTTGTCAAGAGGGAGGGCTTTTGTGGGAGAGAAAAGAATGATTTTGGATTTATTGGCATTAAAGGAGAGATGGTTTTGAAGCATCCAGTTCTCTGTAGTTGAGAAGGCCAGTTGGGTTTTGGTCTGGAGCTCGTGAAAACCAAGGGCAGAGCAGACTAAAATGGAGTTGTCTGCATATTGCACTATTTGAGTGTTTGGAATTGCAGAGTGAAAATCATTGATGAATACATTAAAGAGCATTGCTCCAAGTATAGGACCCTGGGGCACTCTGGTAGGGGTAGGTAGGAAGGTTGAGGTACCAGTTTGCCATTTCACAGATTGGGATCTGTCAGAGAGATAACTTTTGAACCAAGAAAGTGAAATGTCAAACCCAGAGCTGTTGGACATGCTACACCTAAAGAAATCCCAATGCCTCCAAGCTACATGCTCTAGGGACCTAAACCTTGTCACTACAATAAACAGGACATGCTGGAGGGATAGAGTCCTGTCCCAGAGACTTCCTATACTCTGGAACAGGCTACCCATCTATGTCAAGCAAAATTCTTCATTAGCACTCTTCAAGAAAAATCTTGATGAGTGGATGGGAAATAGGAAATACACCCCGGGGATCACTTCTGTGTCTCTGCTGGACAGTGGCAAAGGAAAATAACTTTCTTGGGTGGCATAAGCTATGGAACCTTGCTGGCTAGACTTACGTAGGCCCTTGGGCCGATAGCCTAGTACCTACCTATGAACCTATGAACCTATGTATAGGTTTATCTAATACCAGTGGATGTTTGTGTATATTCCGTGGTGTGATACTGTACTGATTGTGTGTTTTAAAGACTCCTTTCAAGTCAGTGAACAGGAGCCATCTAATCTGTTACGGGGTGTTGAGTATTCTAGATAATTTTGTTGATATAACAGTGCTATACAGACAATCGGGAAAGTAAAAATACAAGCTACGTTTTTTTTTTGCTATTCGTTTTCATTACCCTCCCAAGAATTATTAACTACACTCACTATAATTTATGATTTCAGAATGGTTTGAAACATTGTTGACTTGTTGATCAAAGGAGAAGCAAATTTCAGAAATATCATACTGAAGTCTGTAGAAACTGATATTTCCAAATCCATGTTGTTCTTAGCCCCTTTGCAGAAATGAGGCAAGGCACAAGATACATAGAATTACACAATTTAGAAACAAAGTAAAATATACAGTGCTTGTTATTGTAACAACTACTGACCTTTAAAAGTGTTATACAACATTAGAGCTTAGTTATATTAAATAAAGATAGAAAATATCTATATATATCTAACTAGTGCTGTTGAGTACATCAAACTTCTATAGTGACTACATGAACAGCTGATGCCAGCCACATATTTGCTAGGCAAGAAGGGAACACAAGTTGACTGGCAGAACTTTCTTCACATCACATCACAGAGACGCAGACACACATCCTAAGGAGTTAGAGTCATCAATCCATCTACTGTATGTCTTTGGGATAAGGGAGTGAACAAGACTACCTGGAGGAAAAACAACATGAGCAAAGAAAGGATGTGCAGACTCTGCAGAGAAAGCATCCCAACTGAGAACTGAACCAGTGAACCTCTAGCTGTGAAATAACAGTACTATTCACTGCACCATTGTCCTTCCCAGCATTTACACAAAAACACAAATATGTGTATGTTGATGTGTGTGTGTGTGTGTGTGTGTGTGTGTGTGTGTGTGTGTGTGTGTGTGTGTGTGTGTGTGTGTGTGTAACTCTGCTACATATGCTCACATAAAACTGTTCAAATTAAATATGATCACAAAAAAGTGATCAAGATACAATGCATTTAAATCATTCTATTCTCAATAAAACAACTGCAAGCAACATTTTTTGCAGGGGACATCCCCCTGCACCTCCTGCATAGGGGTTGCTCCCACCACTCCATGTTACTTGTACCATCTCAGAGTTAGGGTATACAACAGTGGATAAAGGACACAGTTCCTCATTCCTGCTGCTCCCGATCTCACACAAAACAATATTGGCACAAGTGATCAACTGATTATTTGATCACTTGTGCCAGAGCAGAGCTCAGTTAGTTTGGTTGAATGAGCCTTTGATACATATATGTATGTCTATATATGTGTGTGTGTGTGTGTGTGTGTGTATATGGATTCACTTTATAACCTCAAAATGCTGAAATATCGAATTTCAGTATCTCGAGACTATAAAACCGAATCCACAAAACACCGACAAACAAAAACCGTGAAACCACATAACCGAAAACACCGCACACACTACACTAAACATACAACAAAACACCCACATCACAACATAAACAAAAAAACAACACACATACACAAATCACACACACATAAGCAGGGGGGCAAGCACCCCTGCATACCCCCCCTACTTATATATACTAACTCCGAGATCGCACAAACACAACACAAAAGCTCACTCACACACGCACATTCTCCAATCCCTCACACACACTCTAACTCCCACTCAAAACCCTTACAAAACACTCACTTACCTGACATAACACCTACATCCAAACACGGCACCGCGCACCAACAAAACACAAACCCGGACATTACATAGCGCAACTTCATAACCGTGAATTCGACATATTTTTGACATACGTCAAATTAGCGATTATGAACGTTCGCTATTTTGAACATTCGACTTTATAGCTTTGAGATACTGAAATTCGACATTTCAGTATTTCGAGGTTATGAAGTGAACCCGGATATATATATATATATATATATATATATATATATATATATATATATATATTTATATATATATACACACACACACACACACACACACACACACACACACACACACACACACACACACACACACACGGATCTATGTTGATCTATCTAAATTACATTTCATCGAAACATAAACCCTTGAACTCACTTTTGCGAAAGTGCACGTTATCAAAAATGCATTTTCGCGAAACACAAAATAACGAAAAACAAAACCAAACACAAAAAACCCCCCAAAAACACTAAATCACATTTATGTAGGGGGGTGTGCCCCCCTGCACCCTCCACACCCCCCCTATTGAAATATACCAGCTCCAAGATCGCAATATAATGGGGAAAAGGATGTATTCCCTTATACCCACTTTAACGCGATTCAGCAAATTGGCTTTCGTGAAAGTGCACTTATGATGTAGTGCACTTTCACGGACGTGGGCCCGTCCTTCAGGAGACCCATACACACACACACACACACACACACATATATATATATATATATATATATATATATATATATATATATATATATATATATATATATATATATATATATATATATATATATATATATAAACAAACCAGGAGTTTGGAAAAAGCAGTCGCCAACCACGAAGTAGTAATCCACACAACACACAATGCGTTTTCATCCTCACACTTGCTTATATAACTCCTCACATTAAATAATTAACTAATTAACCAATAAAACCTTTGCATCAATTAATGGAATAAATATGCAAGGACAAATACAACTTAAAAACATAATATAAAAACCACATTTAAAAAAAAAAACTGTTTAACATTAAATATCAAATTAATAAATATATATGTATAATATATGATAAATGTATGTAAAGATATATATATAAATGTATTGTAAAAAATTCTCCTTTTAACACAGTTAAAAGAATAAATATGTAAAAACATGTGCAATGCTACCCTCTAGAGGCTGATAACAGGAAAAAAAACCTTTATAATTTGGCTGCTCTTAGTTTTAATAATGGTGCAAGTGAAATACTATCATTCAGACCAAGGTGCCTTCCTGCATCCAAAAATACCTGCCAATATAGCTCCCTATATTCAAGACGGGTTTCCCACAAACCCCCCCTAATGTCTTTGGGAACAACCTCCAGTACAAAAAACAAAAAATTTGCTTTGGCACATTCCTGCGTATGTTTATACAAGACATTCTTATTATTTTTACTTATATCATAAAAATGTTCATAGATCCGCCTTTTCAAGTGTCTTTCAGTCTTCCCTATATAAAAGGCACAACATGCCTCACAGGATACCAGGTATACCAACCCACTGGAGTTACAATTACTGTGACATGTACTATGAACATATTTATTCCTACTTTCGATACACACCTTGTCAGTATTTATTATGTGTATACACTGTGCACATGCCCCACATTTGTAGGTACCCGGCCTCCTGGCCTTTTGAACAGGCTTCCTTTTTTCCATTAATTCCTTTAAATTACTTCCTTTTTTAAAAACAATATTTAAAGGCTTATGTTGCATGTCCTTTAAATCAATGAGAGAGGTGAACCTGTCCCATTCCTTTTTAACCAACTCTATTACCCGATGGGAATCACTATTATATTCCAAGGTGAATACCCTAAGAAACTTATCATCCTTAATATTAACATTGTTAGAGTTTGACTCAATACTTTTACCCAACAAGGGCTTAAATCTTGACGCCCTTTGACTTTTAATGTATAAAATGGTTGCTGTTGTCTTTCAGCTTTTCCCGGTTAGGGGTCACCACAGCGGAACTCTGGTCGCTAATGAATAAAATGGTATCATTCAATAATTCTTCTGGGTAACCCCTTTCTAGAAAAAGTTTTCTTGGGTTGGTATACCTGGTATCCTGTGAGGCATGTTGTACCTTTTATATAGGGAAGGCTGAAAGACACCTGAAAAGGCGGATCTATGAACATTTTTATGATATAAGTAAAAATAATGATAAGAATGTCTTGTATAAACATACACAGGAATGTGCCAAAGCAACTTTTTTGTTTTTTTGTACTGGAGGTTGTTCCCAAAGACATTAGGGGGGGTTTGTGGGAAACCCGTCTTGAATATAGGGAGCTATATTGGCAGGTATTTTTGGATGCAGGAAGGCACCTTGGTCTGAATGACAGTATTTCACTTGCACCATTATTAAAACTAAGAGCAGCCAAATTATAAAGGTTTTTTCCTGTTATCAGCCTCTAGAGGTTAGCATTGCACATGTTTTTACATATTTATTCTTTTAACTGTGTTAAAAGGTGAATTTTTTACAATACATACATACATACATATATATATATATATATATATATATATATATATATATATATATTTATTTATTTATTTATTTTTTTTACATACATTTATCATATATTATACATATACATATCATCATCTTCTTCTTTTGGCTGTTCCCATTAGGGGTCGCCACAGCAGATCACCTATTTCCATTTCTTCCTGTCCTCTGCATCTTGCTCTGTCACACCAACCACCTGCATGTCCTCTCTCACCACATCCATAAACCTTATCTTAGGCCTTCCTCTTTTCCTGTTACCTGGTAGCTTCATCCTTAGCATCTTTTTCCCAATATACTCAGCATCCCTCCTCAGCACATGTTAAAACCAATGTAATCGTGCCTCTCTGGCTTTGTCTCCAAACCTTCCAACCTGGGCTGACCCTCTAATATATTTATTCCTAATCCTGCCCACCCTCGTCACACCCAGTGCAAATCTTAACATCTTTAATTCTGCCACATCCAGCTCAAACTCCTGCCTTTTTGTCAATGCCACTGTCTCCAACTCATATAACATAGCTGGTCTCACTACCCTCTTGTAGACCTTCCCTTTCACTCTTACAGGTACTCGTCTGTCACAAATCACTCCTGACACTCTTCTCCACCCACTCCATCCTGCCTGTACTCTCTTCTTCACCTCTCTTCCACACTCACCGTTACTCTGAACTACTGACCCCAAGTATTTAAACTCATCCACCTTCGCCACCTCTACTCCTTGCATCCTCACCATTCCTCTATCCTCCCTCTCATTCACACACATATATTCTGTCTTATTCCTGCTGACCTTCATTCCTCTTCTCTCTAGAGCATATCTCCATCTCTCCGGGGTCTCCTCTACCTGTTCCCTACTCTCACTACAGATCACAATGTCATCTGCAGACATCATAGTCCACGGGGACTCCTGTCTGAACTCGTCTGTCAACCTGTCCATCACCATTGCAAATAAGAAGGGGCTCAGAGCTGATCCTTGATGTAACCCCTCCTCCACCTTAAATGCATCCGTCACTCCCACCTCAGACCTCACTACTGTCATACTACCCTTGTACATATCCTGTACCACTCTTACATACTTCTCTGACACTCCTGACTTCCTCATACAATACCACAACTCCTCTCTAGGCACCCTGTCATATGCTTTCTCTAAGTCTACAAAAACACAATGCAACTCCTTCTGACATTCTCTGTACTTTTCCATCAACACTCTCAGAGCAAACATTGCATCTGTAGTGCTCTTTCCCGGCATGAAACCATACTGTTGATCACTAATCATCACGTCTCTTCTTAACCTTGCTTCCACATATATATTTATTAATTTGATATTTAATGTTAAACAGTTTTTTTTTTAAATGTGGTTTTTATATTATGTTTTTAAGTTGTATTTGTCCTTGCATATTTATTCCATTAATTGATGCAAAGGTTTTATTGGTTAATTAGTTAATTATTTAATGTGAGGAGTTATATAAGCATGTGTATTTTTGTGGATTGTGTTATCTGATGAAGTCTGAGGATGAAAATGCATTGTGTGTTGTCAGCATTAATAAAACTTTGTGGATTACTACTTCGTGGTTGGCGACTGCTTTTTCCAAACTCCTGGTTTGATTATTTGGTTGCTGTTGGATTTCTTTTTTCCCTTTTTTGGTTTTTGGTTGTTTTGTTGGGAAATGGAAGATTTGGTTTCTACACCACGATTGCCAAGGGACCGGAGGGATGACCTTGGCGAGACCCGAAAGCTTATTGGGCAGCTTTCGCAACTTGTGGATTTACTGACACCTATCAGTACTAAACTGGTTACAGTTCTGCATTCTGCTCTTCCGGGTAACCAGGAAGCGTTATGTGATGGCGAACGCTTGGTTGGAGTGGTTGGAACTGTTTCTGGCAAGAGTGATGATAATGTCCCAGACCAGACTCTGGAATATACATACATAAGCAGAGTGCCAGAGTGACCTCTTCAAGAGGAAGAGGATGGCGATTGGATGGGAGGGAAGGAAAATTCACCCAGGGATCCGTCTCCCTACTAGACAGGAGAGAGTCCAGGAAAGTAAATAATGTGAGGAGAAATAGCCAGGTGTGTTGGCTAGGCTTGTATAGGCCCTAGGGCTGATAGCCTAGTACCAACCTATGAACCTATGAACCTATGGATTCACTAAAGCTAAGGAAAAAGACTTGTTTAATATTTTAGACACCCCTCACTTATTCTCTTCTAAAGAGAATGTCGCTAGCAGGATTAATACAAATGGCAGTAATGGCACTGGAGGAAATGTTTCCAATTCAAGAAATAAAGGTGACTTTAATCATTTAAAAGTGGCATCTGGGACTCAACAGAGAAGAAATTTCTCTGAGTGGCTTAATACTAATTTTAACTTTAATTTTGAGGCGGGTGCAAATAATAGTGTCTCTAATGTTCAAGCAAACAATGACACATACAGAAATAACATTAATAAACTAGCCAACATGTTGGGGAAGTTTAAGGCTCTCAAAATTGATAATGAATACCTGGGGGAGTGTTTGAGAAGGGGAATTGTCCCCAAATGTTTGAGAGTGTTTAAATTCCTCAACAACATTGATAATAGTTCTGTTTTCTACAATGACCTTGTGGAGATTTTTAATAGATGTGGGCTTGATGTGGTCAAGATTGTCATTAGATGTAATGAAACTAGAATGGATGAACTCACTACTGTTATAGAACATTTAAACAACTGTATTACAAATGATTTTTTACATACTGTTGAAGCGGAGAGAAATAAATATTTTGCTATGATGGATAAGATAGATGAATCATGTTCAGTTAATATTAACAGGAAGATTAAAAAAACTGAACAGGGACATTTTGGAGTATAAAGAAAGGCAATGCTATCCTACACCTAGGAAAAATAATAAAAATATTAAGAGTTGGGAGAGGAATGAAGTAAATGTTGAGTGTTTAGATATTGTTGATGAAGAAGAGGTGGGTGACGCCACCAGTTAGTTAGACCCTTTAGAGTATCCCCCTCCCCGGCGTTCAGAAAGATTAATGAACCAGAGGACCCCTCAATATTACTATCCACCTCAGAGGGGAGGGAGGGGGACACCATGGGATGATGAAACAGCAATATTTCCATTGACACCACTGGTATTAACTCAGCACCAAGGGGTAGATGCACCTTTGGAAAATGATCACCCTGTGAGGGTTTTTGATGAAATTACTAGTGAAAACAATCTATTTACTTATAGGAATTACAACATTTTTAACTGCACTGGTACTGAATTAACTGTTGATCATTTTAGTTTACTTTCCAGGGGTTTTAAATTCGTGCCATATAAAAAAATGTGATATTACTAGGCTGTTACTGGATTTCAAAATGTTCATCAGACAACTTAATTTGGAAGTTATGTTTCAGGGACAAAACAAAACAGGTACACAGGCCAGCTTAAAATGTAAAAGTGAATATAATCCACCTATACACCCTCAATTGAAGAATTTTGAGGTTATAGTGGAGAATGAATTAAGAAAGGTTGTAGGTAAATCTAAAAAATACAACCTAAATGAAAATGAGAGAAATATTTTAAGTGAATTACAGGAAAACTTGCAGATCAGGGTTATGAAACCTGATAAGGGAGGGGGTACGGTACTTATGGACCAGGTAATTTATGAAGGGAAGATGAATGAAATTTTGGGAGACCACTTTACCTACATTAGGGTTTCTAAGAACGAGATCCATGTGGCATAAAAGAAAATAGAGGTAGCCCTAAACGATATGTTGTTGGATGGACTAATTAATATAGACACCTTCAGATTTTTACATGTTTCTCAACCTAGGATACCTACTATGTTTGGGATTCCCAAGGTCCATAAAAAACAGTTAAATCCCCCTCTTAGACCCATAGTGTTGGCTGAGGGCTCAAAAACTATGCCATTAGCAAAATTCTTGGATGTAAAATTGAAAAAACTTTGGAATATGGAGAAAACTATCCTGAAGGATTTGTGGGAATTCCTTCAGGGTATAGATATGAACATGATTTATGACAACATAATTGTTGTAACAGTGGATATTAAAGATCTATTCACCGTTATTCCTCAAGAAGAGGGGTTAGCTTGGCTTAAAGCCGCTTTGGTGGATAAAACTAGAATTTCTAGTGATGACTTGCAGGTTATTTTAAATCTGATGGACATGGTTTTGAAAAATAATTTCATTTACTATCCGCGGTGGTGGTGCTGCAGTAGCATTGTCACCTCACAGTAAGACTCTGTCTGGTTTGATTCTCAGCTACAGCGTCTTCTGCATGGAGGCATGCGTGAGTGTGCGTACCTTCGTTGAAGGTTGTGCATCAGGGCTGGTAACTCGGCACGTAAAAATTAACTACCAATTATTAGCGGACCGGAGTTCTGCTGTGGCGACCCCTAACTGGGAAAAGCCAAAAGACACAACAACGGTAGTGAATATTTTCACCAGATAAGGGGGGTAGCCATGGGTGCTAATTGTGCACCAACCTATGCTAACATCATTTTAGCCTGGTGGGAGAAACAATACATCTTTAATTCTAGATTCTGTAACTGTTGGGTTTTATACAGGTGCTTTTTGGATGATATTTGTATTTTTTGGAATGATTCCAAGGAAAAACTAGAAGAATTTTGGGAGTATCTTAATACCACCACATCTTTTTTACATTTTACTAGTAATGCCTCCTTTGATACGGTTGACTTTTTGGATGTGAGTATTATTAAAATTACTGGTGGTATTAAGTCAAAAGTCTTCCGAAAGGAGACATTCTCCAATTTATATCTTCATTTTGAGAGTGCCCACCCTTTTTCACAGAGAAAAAGTATTTTCAAAGGGCAATTGGTTAGGGCTAGTAGGCTCACCTCTCTAGATGATGACTTTGATGAAGAATGTCTTTTTCTAAGAAAACTTTTTCTAGAAAGGGGTTACCCAGATGAATTATTGAATGATACCATTGTATACATTAAACGTCAAAGGGCGTCAAGATTTAGGCCCTTGTTGGGTAAAAGTATTGAGTCAAACTCTAACAATGTTAATATTAAGGATGATAAGTTTCTTAGGGTATTCACCTTGGAATATAATAGTGATTCCCATCGTGTCATAGAGTTGGTTAAAAAGGAATGGGACAGGTTCACCTCTCTCACTGATTTAAAGGACATGCAACATAAGCCTTTAAATATTGTTGTTAAAAAAGAAAGTAATTTAAAGGAATTAATGGAAAAAAGGAAGCCTGTTCAAAAGGCCAGGAGGCTGGGTACCTACAAATGTGGGGCATGTCCACAGTGTATACACATAATAAATACTGACAAGGTGTGTATCGAAAGTAGGAATAAATATGTTCATAGTACATGTCACAGTAATTGTAACTCCAGTGGGTTGGTATACCTGGTATCTTGTGAGGCATGTTGTACCTTTTATATAGGGAAGGCTGAAAGACACCTGAAAAGGCGGATCTATGAACATTTTTATGATATAAGTAAAAATACTGATAAGAATGTCTTATATAAACATACGCAGGAATGTGCCAAAGCAACTTTCTTGTTTTTTTGTACTGGAGGTTGTTCCCAAAGACATTGGGGGGGTTTGTGGGAAACCCGTCTTGAATATAAGGAGCTATATTGGCAGGTATTTTTGGATGCAGGAAGGCACCCTGGTCTGAATGAAAGTATTTCACTTGCACCATTATTAAAACTAAGAGCAGACAAATTGTAACGTTTTTTTCCTGTTATCAGCCTCTAGAGGGTAGCATTGCACATATTTTTACATATTTATTCTTTTAACTGTGTTAAAAGGTGAATTTTTTTTACAATACATTTATATATATATTTTACATACATTTATCATATATTATACATATACATATATATTTATTAATTTGATATATGTTTTTTTTTAAATGTGGTTTTTATATTATGCTTTTAAGTTGTATTTGTCCTTGCATATTTATTCCATTAACTGATGCAAAGGTTTTATTGGTTAATTAGTTAATTGTTTAATGTGAGGAGTTATATAAGCATGTATATTTTTGTGGATTGTGGTATCTGATGAAGTCTGAGGATGACAACACATTGTGTGTTGTCAGCGTTAATAAAACTTTGTGGATTACTACTTCGTGGTTGGCGACTGCTTTTTCCAAACTCCTGGTTTGGTTATTTGGTTGATGTTGGAGTTCTTTTTTCCCTTTTTTCTTGGTATATATATATATATATATATATATATATATATATATATATATACATACATACATATATATATATATAAATCTTACGCACACACATAAATATATATGCACATGTGTGTATTTTACATTTTTATGTCTGTGTAAGTACTAAAATTAAATGAAGCACCCAAATATCCATGTTCACAAAGTCATCCACAAAACACCAACTTTACAAATGCTGACACACTACAAGGCATGTGCTGAGCAACCATCATTTCACTGAATCTGTCTATTTTTTTCCATCTTGTCTTATGCAACTCCTGAAGTCACCAGATGCAAAAAAATGACACTGACCTTTTCCTGTTGCTGACTCTCAGTATATGCTGACTTTCTACACTAAATTTAGTTCGGCCGTTCCTACAGCTTATGCCTAGGTTTCATCAGCATAACTTATGATTGGTTTGGATAAATGTCCTTCAGTGGGACTGTTTAATGTTCACTATCAGCTGTCATCCGTTTGAGCCTCCTTTTGGGTTTGATGGCACAGTCCCATGCACTGTCTCCACTCACACATGAGATTGTACTACTACAAATTACTGGTGTTCCTCTGACAGATTTTGTTATAATCCAGGTGAAAATTCAGTTAGTCAATGATATTGTTTATGAAGGCACAGAAAAATATTAATCCCGTGTAGAGCCAAGAGGAAACACACACATATGTATGCATTAATAAATAAATGCATACATACATATAGCCATACATTCATACAGAAAGTAATATATAAAGCTGTAAAACATATTGCTGAAATCAAATGTTACATGCTCTGCTTCACAAAATTAAAAAAGGCACAAACACAGGCCACTATAACTTGGGAGAGTGACTGTCTGAATAGGGATTATCAGATTGATTGATTTGAATGAATGCATGTTGACAAAATACATACACATTTTGTAAAGCATTGAATATTTCTGAAGCTGCTGTAACTTCCACATTTTTAAAAGAATAATGTTTTTGTAATTGTTGCACCCTTTGACTTCAAGACCCAACTCCAGGTGCACACTACTATCCTTCCCCTAAGGAGTAAAAGTAGGATGACATGGAGGAAATGCTGTCATACTGTGAAAGAAGGGAGGGATATTTTTTTCTTGCTCCCTGTTCTATCCAATGTTGTCCTTTCCATCTTGAGGATGTGACCCGGGCATAACAGAATGCTTATAATTCCGTATTTCTATAATGTTTTGGCAAATGTTATCCCCCCATGACCATTTAGCTCCATCTTACATACACCCAACTTGTTCACCATCCCTCCCCTAGAGTCACAGAATGCTGGAAGAGGGGCTAAGAGATAGAGATCGTGGTTGTCATCCACTGCAAGTTATATTTTGTATATTCCTGACGTCTCCAAGTGGAGGATGATGGTCACATGCAGTGCTGGCCCAGTGTGTGTGTGTGTGTGTGTGTGTGTGTGTGTGTGTGTGTGTGTGTGTGTGTGTGTGTGTGTGTGTGCATGCCAGTGTGTGTGTCTGTGTCAGTGTGTGTATGTGTCACACCTCTGAATCTCTTAGAGCAAGAAATCTGGACAAAGCCATAAATAACAGAGGGACAAAGGTCCAAAAATAGGGACAATTTTTTGAATATTTTCGTTGCAAACTTAGAAAGCTGATAGCACAGCAGGTTTTGCATTAGCATGAATTTTCTGGAGAGTATGGCGTCTGAAACTCAAATGTCTGTCATTATCTTCCTGATAATCTTAATCTTTAACAACTTGCCAATAATTTCCCAGAAAACCACAATTTTATGAAAAATGGACCAAAAAACATGAGGCAAAAATCTGGACAGTTGAGAGATATGATATGTATTTACACATATATTTAATCTGCCATACTGACTAGGCCAATGCACCCACCTTCACTCCTCTTTGCTGCTGCTATTCCACCCAGCTACCAGTAGGTGGCAGTCACAGAGATGGCTAACCCCCCCCCCCCCCATGATGACTGAGTTGGCATTATTTTACTCACTTCAACCCCCTGTGATGGCCTCTGTGGTATCCAGTCTCAGTAACAAAAATCTGGTTGCCAGGGCCTCAGTCTCAGTGGTCTAATCTTCTGCACTTAGCCAACCACATGCTCTTGTAATGTGGCCTCTCTTAGCCCATTGTCATTATTAAGCATGCAGTTTGTCCACTCATTTTACATTAAGGAGTGCTAAATCCAGATGCTCTTTCAAATGAAGGCTAATCAATAATCCATTATTCACTGTTCTAGCACCAATGTTACTTATCTGAGCCCAACCTAGGGGTAATGTGGAAAAGCACCTGAGCTTAGACCTGAACCTGAAATGAACTGGCAGGATCAGACTTACTAATCCGAGCAAAAGAGGAAGTATATGTAAAGCCCATTCAACTACTCTTACTCTATTTCTCCCCAGGCTGAGACTGTGATTGGTCATAACTGATCAGTGCTCCATCACGGTAGACAAATTGAAATAAATAACCCAATAAATAAATTAATAATGATACTAACACTGAGGTAATGGACACTGTAAACAAATATAATATTGAATGTCAAAGAAATTTCAACACAGTTGTTACTGGCAATGTGAGAACACTTTCAAAGTGACTTTGTGACAGAACTCAAATTGCAAATACTATATTAATCATTTGCATAAACCAATTCACTAGCAAACTTAACTTGTAAAATGAAATAAACCTACAAGGTTACTTATAAAACACCACACTTCAAGAAGGACCAATAAAAGCTTTAAAGTGACTTTGGGAAAATTCACCACTCGCAACTTCAGGCAATACTATATTTATACACTTGCTCCTGGTCAAACTGATTTTGTTCATGTTTCTTGTTTTGCTTATCTTGTCCTCCCTCTCCCACCCCTGAATGCCTTCCCAGTTAGTCTTTAAACTTTGATTAGTATGCATTTCACCAATAACCATGTGTGTGTATGTGTGCATGTGTGTTTGTGTGTGCATGTGTGCAGGTGCACGTGTGTGTATATATACAGCACTTGCATCCCCAGTGTGAATTTCTTTTACTGTTCTCTATCAGAATTGCCACAGAGAAGAGAGTTATGTGGATAGGGAGGAAGAAGTATTGAAAGAGTAGCTGGGTATTGATGTGTATTTACCCTAAGCATACATTCACAGAAAAAGAAAAAAACAATATAATTACACAGAGACAGGTGCTTCTGTACAGTGTTTATTTATAACAGACAGAACCCTAATGAATGATATTCCACCAGGAGTGCAGATTTATTAATGCACGTAGATGTGTCACAACCTCTGGGATAATCAGGTTTGACACTGACTGTGCCCCAGATGATCAATGCTTGACTGATGGCCCAGACAACAGAGGAACTGCCCTGGGAAGGAAAAATCCAATAGTGGGCTACTTATACAATGTGAATGGTGCTATCAGAGTCCTGGTACAAGGGCTGCAGCTGGGATATAGCTTGGTACTGCAGACCCTGCCACACTGGAGCTCTGAGGTGGTGTGAAGACCCAAGAATGCAGAAGTTGGGAAATGTCAGTATGTGGAACTGCATGCATACTTGCATCAGGCCCAATATTGCACTGCACCTTCTGGGCACCAAGTATGGTGGGTTGTATTAGGTGATCCAGAGAATCTCCTAACCACCAGTGGATGATGGCCGTAATCCTTATTTCTCGTCTTTATTTTGCAGTGTTCTAGGACACTATGGGTTAAAAACAATGAATAAGTTTGCAGAGTACAGGGGTCAAGATGTTCATGCCATGATAGGGGTCAAAATTAAAAAAAAATATTGCATATGAACAGATGTATGGATGCACCAGGTACTTTGGTGAGAGTTATGAATGCACCTAAACTGCATATGGATTTGTGCATGCTTATTCATGTGTGCATGTCTTTGTAGCAAAATAACCACAACCCAAAAATTATGCAGCAGAGCTCCTGATCTGTGTATTTATTTAATATTAATGTATGTTATCTTAACTATGCTAATTACAAAACAGACTGGTGATGACAATGACCACTTTGTGTGGGAGCGACCTCCTGAATGAGGAACTGTGGGTTCCAAAAAAAATAAAATAGTCTTTGGTCAGCATAATATGTTTCAAATGCTGCCCATTTTTATACCAATTTAATTATTATTTATTTGATTTTTTTAAACCTTTTTTGTCAACTAGTTAGTCCTACGATGGTTGTGCTACTTTTAGAGGGCACCTAAAGTGCTATTTATAAAGACAGGGGAATTTAACCAGGAAAACAAGATAATAAAATAAACCGTTAAAAAAACTCCTACTCTTTTTTTTCATAAATGCCATTGAATCTTTTACATTTACCAGAGCTGCCACTGTCCCACGTCTTATCTGAAGAATGGTATTGGGAGTGCAGCCCCTGCCTCAGTGCAACACTGTAAAGTCAGTAATGTGGGGGAAGGGAATAGGACCCTCAGCCTTATGACCTTCAAAGCATGAAATGATCACGTATTACCTGTTGAGCCACCGACACTGCTGAAAACAAAAGCATTGGGGATTGTGTAGGTATTGTTTCATTTCAGAAAACTGGAGGCAAATGGTGTTTTTGTGTCCTGGAAAGTGGTGGATTGGTGGTTGCATAGCAAAATAGTTAATAACAGCTAATACATAAAAATAAATGAATACTTTTTTGTATAACAGGGATATTGAAACTATAAAATGCAGGGAAATAATTATCTTCATTTTGAAAATTAATGTAGTTCAATAAATATAAGCAGATGTTTTCAATCACTGATTTTTATAGAAGCTGTGACACTGCCAGCCCAGCTATCTGGAATTTTGTAAATAATGATATGTCATTTGTGAATATTAATATGATTCATGTACTTGTCTTACAAATGTATGAGAATTATGTTATATGTATATTAAACTACTGGTGCAAAAGTGTTTGTTGAACTGTATGTTATGTACTGAGCTTCAAGAATGTAACCACAGTATACCCTACTGGAAAAGAACAGAAATGTATATAAACTATATACCTGTGCAAATGTATGTTTTAATAGTAGATGCTGGAACACACAGAGTTAACTTGCAAACCCTTAAGAAAATAAGTTGAAATTGTTTACAATTGTGTTCTCTCTCAGCTTCAGCAAGGAGACAAGATGTCTAGAGCTAGAAGTTTCTTTCTATTGTCTTGAAACAGAAATGTTTACTAGGTTTAAAATATTAAGTGTTTGTATTGCTTTTTGACTTCCTGACTGCTGTACAGTTCTGAGAGATATATATTTCTCACACAGAGGTGTTAAATTATGTTAAGTATCTGGTTAGCCTGGGAACTGAAGGCAGTTGACAAAGAGTGATGTCATCCAGCTGACTCAGCAGTAATGTTTGATAGTAATTTAAGAACTGTCTCAGATACATATTTTATATTTGTCTTTGGACCTGGGAAACATCCTCTCATCAGCACTTGCCTTGCTAATAGTAAGTAATCAGGGTACAGTAATCTCTCTTAGTTATAGATAGGAATATAGTAAATATTGGTTTAGATGTTTTCTGTATTTTATTTGAGACTGTCCTGCAATGTTGTTTTAAAATATTTCCTGTGATTCTGGACTCTGTAGTTACTGTATTGTTTGAGTATTGTCTTGCTCTTTTGTTATTTATTATTAAATATATTTAAACCTTTTAATTGTGGCTGGTTTGTTTAGAGATAATTAATTAAGCTCTTAGAGTACTTGCATATGTATTTGGCGACACTGTATGGGACACTCCAGTAGCCTTGGCCTTGGTCACACTTACCATTTGTATAATAGTAACATTACACAGTAGGATTGGAAACCCTTTAGTAAGGGCCTTATAGTAACTGATAAGTAAGGGTGGCTGGTGGCAGCTAGTACTACCTTATAGTCTGGGCAGAAGGGGGCATAGCTAGTAAACCTGTGCCAACCTTTCCCAGGTGTGTGTGCGTGTGTTTGTATATCAATCCAATCTCAAAGTGTGTGTGTGTGTGTGTGTGTGTGTGTGTGTGTGTGTGTGTGTGTGTGTGTGTGTGTGTGTGTGTGTGTGTGTGTGTGTGTGTGAGCTACTTGGGGAGGGACACGAAACACTCATTGGACAGAGAGGGTGCTGGAGGTCTTAGCTTGGCCACTGAGATGAGGTCTTAACCATATAGCTGTGCCAGTGGGAAGTCTTATTGGGGATCTGGAGAAAGAGGGAGAAACCAGCCCCAGACTGACTGTGATCTCTGTGTGCCCTTTAGGGAAATTGTACTTTACTGTGTGTGTACTTGTCATCCTTCCAATGTGTACATCCCTCACTGGTGCTAGTGGTGAAGATTGAGGCTCCTTGATTACTGGGCCAGTGCAGGGGCATCACAGAAGCAATTTTTAAAATAGATTTTCTAACTGCAAATAAATTTATCATAATGGGGACAGAGCAAAAAGGAAATGCATATCACTTATCACTTAGTGTTAAAAGTGAAGTACTCGAGGACAGCATTTTTCATATTTTCATTCAGCAAAATGACCAAGAAATGATTGTATGAGATTCAGAAAGGATACAAGTTGTGTGCATTGTGTCATGGTGCTAAAATACCACAACACTGGAACTGTCCACAAGTATTGCATTGTAAAATTTGTGTGGCAATGGAATTTGAATTATAAAGTTTAAGTACAGATATTTACAAGATGACTGGTTATGAGGGGTATTTCAGCGTGTCTGAATGTACTGAAAAAGGGTGGGCTACCTCTGTTGGAAGACAAGTATATTGCATGGTCATTGATGCTGCAGATGATAAAAAAGTGTCACTTCTGTTCAATTTAATGAGATCAGAGTGATATGGACTAGTATGCAATTTAGTAACACCCTTTAACATAGCCGGCTTTAGGCACCAGCGAACCCTGTGGTCACCGAGCATCCCCTGTTCCTGAGGGGGGGCCCTCAACCACAGCAAGTTATCTTATCTTAATATTTTGTAACATATCTATGAAATCAACAAAAGTTAGTACAGCAATATTGTGTACTTAATAAACCAGCTGGGTAATAACTCGTATTTATATCTTTTTTAAAATTCAAAGATATCTCTGGTTATTGTAACAGTGTTTCATCAAGCAACAGGTTTCACAATTCCATTAAATATTTTGCCACTGACATAGTGCCCCTGGCTTAGTTAAACCCTGATAGTGGACATTCGCTCCATTAAAACTAATAATAACCAGCTTTAGGTACTTGTGATACCCGTGGCTGCAAGGAGGCCCCATTAATCATCCTTGACTGTGTAGGGGCCCAACAAAAGCTGAAGCTGGTTGGGTAAAAATCAGGAGGAAAAATGTATTAATTTCCTGATTATGATCTTTAACCTGAATAGGTCTGTGATATAACCCTGTTAGGATAAAGCAGATAAAGAACATAAGCAAGGTAAGCACTGGAGAGGTTAGCAGCCCAGAGTAACTTATCTCAGTGCAAACCTTGGATTTTAAGAAAAGCTGATGTTTCCAGTCTTCAGGGATGGTTTTCTCTTTCATGGAGTTTTACAAACACTGGCAGAACACCAAATATTACAATTTTCAACTTCTCTGCAGAATAATTCAAGTGAAATGCCAGTAATAGTAGAATAAAGGCTCAAAATCAGGAATAAGTTTTAAATATTACTCTAATGCAGTTAAAAAGTTATGAACACCTTTTGCATCAACATGTATTTTTGGGCAATGATTATAAAACTCTGATGTCTGGATTTATTGATTGTAATCCTGAATAATGTACAAGCAAAACAAACTTTTTTTTTTACAATGGACAGAGCAAAATTATGAGAAAAATCATGGATAGTCTGTGACATCAAGAACAGTAACATGCTTGCATTACTTCTCACTGAGGTAAACACAAGTGACTTGCTCCTGCTGCTATCTGACAACGGCTAAACGTCAGTCACTGATCTGGTGTGCTGATATTAGTGTTGCACAATGTATTGATATTTGCTGAAGTAAGTACAAAACTAGTATTGCTATTGCTTATTCGTGTGTGTGTGTGTGTGTGTGTGTGTGTGTGTGTGTGTGTGTGTAAAAATCAGTGATTTTTATCTGTGCACACACCCAATAATGCCAGGAGATATACATTATTCTTCTGGGCATCAGTAAAAAAAATGTAGTAATTATATTTCAAAAGTAATGCATAAAATATATCACAGAACATTCATACACTTAGAGCTTCTAAGAGTCTGGGGGCCCCCATTCCCCAGACTGTATAAATGAAAACAGAGGTAATCCAGAGGGCTTGAGTGAAGTCTGGTATCCCACCTGTGACCCAGAGAGTGACAAGACTAACAAGAAACAGAGTATAAAGGAATAGGCCAGATAAAATGATTTTAGCTAGCAGATCTAGGAGACTCTCTCTCTTATACCATCCCTGTGGGTGGAATAACTACGCAGTGTTGAAGTTTCCAGTAGTTTATTCAGTTAAGTAGGTAGATGAACTATAAATAGATACAAGGGGCTGCCTTAATCATCCTTCACTATGTGGGACCCCACAAAAGCTGCTGCTGGTTGGGAAAAATGAGGAGGAAAAATGTACTAATTTCCTGATTACGATCTTTAACCTGAACGGGGCTGTGATACGACCCTGTTAGGATAAAGCTGATAATGGCCTCTGCTCTCAACTATATCCATTCTAAAAATGGCTCTGCTTGGATATGTGTGTAAAGACAGCTACTGTAGGTTATGTGAGGGGTGAGAGGGCAGATTGTGTGGTTATTATTTCTTTAATTATCATCACAGTCAACCTTAGAGGTATGCACATGAGGTTATTATGGCTTGTGTTTGGGCTGAGGGCAGTGTGGTCATTGTTTCTTGTACTTTTCTGACAGACCTCAGAGGTGTACAAAGAAGGTTACTATAGTATGTGCAAGGGCAGTGTACTGTCCTGGAGTAACAAAGTAGAACACATCACTGTCATCATTTTTTGTCACTTTTCTCACAATCACAATTCAGGCTTATATACAGGTACAGCCTTTGACAGTATGGGTTGAGGAGTGAGGAGACATGCTATGTATATGTATGTCAGCAGTCACTTGAAATACATAACTGTGGCACTTTAAACCTCTGCTTTCATCCTAGTCTAACACCAGGGGGATGCATAGGCAGGCTTTTTAAGGGGGTTAGCGAGGCAGACAGTTCCCAGATAGGACCTGTGCATCCACACAACAACTGGGTTGTTAGTTTATTGTGAGTTACTATTTTGTCAACTTTGAAAATTAAGCTTTGGGAATAACTTATGTCTTCCTTGAAAGAAAAAAATAGATCCCCAAACATCTATAGCCCTAGCTTATTTGAGTTATTTCCTAAATGGTTATTACTGTGCTGGCATGGTCAGGAAAGGTGTGTTGAAAGAATGCAAGGAAAACTAAAGCTGAACAGCAGCACAATTTCTTTCCTTAATCAAAATTTCTGTTCAAGCCATCATTTGATGAAAAGGTTGTGTAAAAAAATACTTTAAAATGTACTTCAGAGCATATAGGAAGTTATGGCTTCTTGACAAAACTGAAAAGTAAGGCAAAATGTGACAAAAGGAAAAAAAAGTAATGTGCATGGAATGGGGAGCCCAAGATGTATGTATGAATGCATGCATGTATGTATTTATTTATTTTAGTTATTGTAGGTGTACTGGGCTAAAAAGGTCAATTTTCAGACATGACCTTGTTACAAGATAAGGTTCTTAAACATATAAAATATTGATGAAGATTGTTACATAATATACAGGGCAGCTTACCTATAGGGTATTACATGTAATATATGGGTAACACGTACGATACATAACATTACATATTGTTTGCAGTAAAGTGTATGCAGGTTTGCACTGTGCATGTATCTGAGTATGGAGAACATTATCAGTAGGTAGGTAGTTATTAAAGTGGGTCTATATAAGTTCGCTGAAATTTATTCTGTGAAAATCACGTGTGCGATTCGCTGAATATTCCAAGGACAAAGACGTAGTTGGCTGGAATATAGTACATGTTGCTTTCCTTATTTTTCAATGTTATGGGATTCAATGTTTTGAGTTTTTAGTGTTTTGAATTTTCAAGATTTTGGTCTCAATGTTTTGAATTTCAATGTTATGGGCTTTCGATGTTCTAAAACAAATCTCTCTCTCTCTCTCTATATATATATGTATATATATATATATATATATATATATATATATATATATATATATATGTATATATATATATATATATATATATATATATATATATATATATATATACATATATATATATATATATGTAGGGTCTATTGTGTATGACCAAACCGCCCTAATGTTGAATGTAAACCACTGACAAAATAAGTTTGATCATACAGAAAAGTGAAAAAAAACAAAAAAAAACACCCAAAACAATAATATTGAGAGTGGAAAACTACTTCCTCTCCCGATATTAAAACTAAAACTCTCCATAACACTAGTCTCAAATTTGTCTGAATAGTGCCAGCATTACAGAAAGGTTTTAATGATGGTAAGGTGTAGGGTTAGGGTCGTAGGAAGGGGCACCATTAGGGTTAGCTCTTCTGCACCCAGCATATACTGAGCAACCTGCATTTCCCCAGAACTTGTATATACAAACTCCATGATCCTCTTTGGAAAAGGGTTCCCAAAACAGTGCACAGTGGTCTTGCATAAACACTGTTTTCAATTTAACATGATCATGCATGTGATTTCCAGCAGGTTGAGCCATGAAAAAACATTAGATAATACTTACAGGAAATTGCATGCCTAAACAAATTGTGAGTGACAGTGAGTCACAATATACATCTGATGCATTTAAAGCCTACATGAGACAGAATGGTAAGAAATATTTTACTTCAGCTCCCCATCATCTATCTATGCCAATCTGTGCAGATGTTTAAAAAACTGTCAAAGCTATAAGTCCAGATAAAAAGCCACATTAACACAGACTGGACAATTTTATTCATAAACAGAGCCACAGTGAGATACATGACATAATACTTGGAAAGAAAAAGCTTGAACAAAGCCTTATATCCATAGATATGTAAAGACAAGCAGTTTTAAAGTATGCATATTGCAGTCTTAAGAAGTTTTGTCACAGATGCACATGTTCTGGCAAGTTATTATTGAAATGATAAACGGTACCCAGTTCACAATGTTGCAAGAAATGAATCTTGACTATACTGAGCAGACACAGGTGTATGTATACACAGAAGGTATGCAGATCAAATACAGCAGTTTAGTCAGTCTGACAGTCTAAAACCAAGCCAGGTAGCTGAACTGTGATGATAAGCAGCTTTTGTCAAAGTGCTTAGATGGTCCATATCATGCGCAGAGAAGGATGGAAGTCCTAATCCTTATGTCAGGACTGATGGGAATACTGGAGTGGACACCAAGGCAAGCACCAAACCAGATCAACCTAATATATTTGTTTTGATATTTTTCAGTTGTATATCAATCTGTGTTGCATTTGCCAATGTGTCTCTGGTTAGGACTGAAAACAGTCCTTGGAGTAGCTCACCTACCTATTTAATAAATATAAATAAATAAACAACAAACGCTGTGAATAAATAAAAGTACCGTAGATACACCCATATTTTATGAAGATGCAATTTTCAGTGCTGCAGAGACACTAAGAGATGTCACCTTGAGTACACAAAAAGCCCCAGAAACCCTAAATTTGAAAAACTGGACATGTAGGTTGCATATTATGGGGGGAGGGGCAATGCAGTGCAATACCCTTGAAGTGAGAACACTGAAGATTATATATATATATATATATATATATATATATATATATATATATATATATATATATGCTAAAACAAACCCAGAAACCTCAGCAAGGTATGAACCAAACAAATCCCAGAACTGGCTGAAGGTATAGTCCACAAATAAAATGAACAAAGTTTGGCAAAAATGATCAAATAACAGCCAAAAACTGCCAAATGTAAAATCAAAGAATCCAAGTTTTAAGTTTTAAGTTTTAAATAATAAATAATAATATATATATAAATAGCACTTGCATAGGGTATTTGGATTAGCCCCCTCATTCCAAAAAGCTTTAACACAGGTACAGCGAGTTTTGATTTTTACTGTTATGTTTGTAAATAACACGTTTATATTTGCATTTCAAAATGTCAGGCATTTGCGGATCACATTTTAGTCACGCAGATATTTTGTTATATTCCAAGGGAAGCTGTCAGTGCTAACCCCCCATCCAATGCAAGGAAGTATGAATGCATTCTTAAGTTAACTTTCAAACCTGATACCTTTGCACTACTTTACTCTCTTTTCTTTTTAATAGTTTGCTTTTTCGTAATTATTACAAGACACCAACTGTACCTTGCATTGCTATCTTCCTGCTATCTACTTCCTCTTCTGACACCCTAGCCATAAAAAATATCAGATGAACAGCTCATCTATTTAACATCAGTGGACTCGGCATTGTATGTGGGTTGTTGTTTATTCTATCTTCTGTACTATTATAGGGTTTATCTTCTTTGGCATCCACTTCCCTTGTCACGCCCTACAAAAAACCTGAACACCTTACGCTCCTCTAATAAACTACTAGTTAGTATAAGCAAATCCAAAAACCGGGCTGGTGGCTCTCTCTTTTCAAATACAGCTGGGAGACACTGGAACCTTCTTCCGAGTGATCTGACATCACTTTCCTCCCGTACTATCTTCAAACAAAAGCTCAAAATCTATCTTAAATCACACTGGCTCTGTCCTTCCTGGAACCCTGACTAACCTTTACTGTAACTGCTATGCTCTCTCTCTTTTCTTCTTCCATTCTACCTCTCACTCCTTGTTACTTATTTCTGAAGAAATTAGAATGTAAGCTAAGTAAGCAAGATATAACAATTATTTTTTGAAGAGTTTTAACCAGATACTATCTTAAAAACAGTTTTGACTTGCTCTGTAAATAGAAATGAACTGAAAGAATGTGCTAACAATGAAGTGACCAATATTATCTAAAATCCTCTTTTCAATATTATTATGTGTTATATATATATATATATATATATATATATATATATATATATATATATATATATATATATATATATATATATATATATATATATATATATATATATATATATATATATATATATATATATATATATATATATATATATCTTTAACTGTTTGGAGCTTTCCTCCTCCTCTACTGAAAAAAAGGACACATGTCCCAGTTAGACTAGCCCAGTCAACAAATGTAAAATAAAAAATAAAAAATAAACAAATGAAAGCTGCTAACCTTCCTTTTCTTATTTTATTAAATATAGTGCAGTTTGTAGTGATACCTCCAAATGTGTGTGCTGCAGTGCATTTTCATTACCTGCTCCCTGTTTATCTCTGTGTTCTGCCTTGCTAATATTCTATCTTCTGTACTATTATAGGGTTTATCTTCTTTGGCATCCACTGCCATGCAGTGGAGCAAGGATCCAGTAGGCATGTCCAGTTAGGAAAATAGGCACAAACATACAATTAAATAAATAACCAGATAAAATAAATAAATAAGCAAATTATGTGACGAGTTAATCACGAATAATGTAATGTTTGCAAACATTGGTTATTCAGCTTAGGAAATCTTACGGCATCTTGTTCCCCTTGTGCCTTGCCTCCACCACACAAAAGCAGACACACACACACACACACACACACACACACACACACACACACACACACACACACACACACACACACACACACATGCACGCTGTGCCATAAAAGTACTTGCGATGTTACACAAAATATTACTATATTAACAAATACATAAACCAGAAACTATCATGAATTAAGCTGCTACTTACCAGTTTAATGAACTAAACCATCGAACCTGAACTCTGCACTGCATTTCCGGCCTATATTGTGCTAAACTGGTTATCCTGTAAAATATTAACAGTGAACCAATACACATTTATTGCCTCTGTTTTATGAGCTTACCTTTTGTTTGCTTTGCAATTGCAATAATAAATGCACCACTGTAGAGTGTATAGCTACAGTGTAATAAAGTACTGAATATAAGACTGAATTCCTGATCCAAGTCTTCCTGATCAATGCGTCTGGCGAAAAGCTCCATGGATTCTGGCACTCTTTTTATGGAACATTATCTATCTGTATGTGTTATAAACGTATTTATTAACTTGAAGTTTCACATCGATTAACTGGCTACGACGCCTCTTGAAAACTCCATCTTTTCCACTTAGTTGTAACCCTCCAGTGAGTCATGGTCAGATTCCTCACTCTACCTTCTTCTGTCTGGAATGTAGAATTAGGACATCTTGCCTACAACTGAGGTCCATACACTTCCATCTTTGTATTCACTGTAGTTATACTTTATCAGAAGCCTAAGTTCAATGTCACAGTGACAAGCTAGGAGGGACTTTATCACCAAATAAGAACAGTTTATTATGTTTTTTTCTTTTTTTTCATTATTAGCTCTCTTTGACCTTCCAGCAGCACTCAGTCCATAGGTCTTACCTATCATGGTACCTTCATCGCAATAGCCTATAGGTCTGACTTCATCCCCCCCCCAGACCAGGGCCATTAACATTTAGGGGTTCAGATCCTAACTGATCTCAGGCTAAGAACCTACCAGTGGGTCTGGTATGCTGCCATGCTCAGTGCTTTATTAGGTGTATTTATGCCACCCTCCCCCAGTTTGACATGCATGTATGCATGTTCTTGAAGTGAAATTTGCATTGCTGTCCAAGGATGAGTGTTTGTTTTCCATGAACATATATTTTTTTTACCTACAGTGACTGCTGATTGGCAAGCCAAGTGCATTATTCCTGTTTTCTAGTAGATGTCATCGGTGCAAGCAAATCTGACCATATTCCACCCCTGCCACAAAATGGGCAAACAAAATCAGTTTCTACAGTGCTTGAGACGCTGTTTAAAGTAATCACCTGGATTATAGTCAGGGATTTATCAGTCTGTGCCACAGTTTAAAGCAATCACTTGGATTATAGTCTGGGATTTATCAGTCTGTGCCATGGGTGTGTTGCATAACTTTCTTTAATGACATCTCCAACAGTAATGAAGTCTGCATCAATTATCTAAGCGTGGCATTATGGACAAATGGAAGCATATCTCTCTACTGCTCAGATATTTGCAGAATGTCCAGATTTTTGCCTTTTATTTTTAGTCTATTCCTTATAAATTTTGTGGTTTCTGGCAAATCACTGGGATGAGCTGATGACTAAAGTCACTAAATAATGACATACATTTGACTTTCAGACTTCAAATCCTTCAGAAAATGCATGGTAACACAAAAGCCATTATTCTAGCAACTGTTCTAATTTTATAAGAGCAATATGTAAACTCTATCCCTATTTTGGGGCCTTTGCCCCCTCCTCCCCATTTTCTCAGGCTTTGTCCAGATTTTTTGCACTAAGAGGTTGAGAGGTATGATTACGGCAGCACCTCTGAAAGGTTATAGCTCCGAGGTACTGTCTGAAATCTACAATATGCAAAACGTTGCTGCACTTTTGCATATATAAAGGGGAAAAGAAACATCATGTATGATTACTGAAGAGTTCTTTAGCATATAGCACATTGCAAACATTTGGCATGTCTAATGCTTTATCTTTATGAATACAAATACTGAAAAAACTCTACTTTGAAAAAGAAATCTGACATAATGGAAGATACCCTCTTATCAAATTTACTTCAGTGAATTACAATGCTGAAGTGCTAAATTATGTGAAGTGTAACTCAGCACTATAGATGAGATTCTTGAACATGTATTATACAGTTCTGCTGGGCTTTGATGCTCTATGCCTTGTTTAAACTGGGATAACCCAGCAAACCATCTGCATAGCACAGACCATGGACATGGTCCAGGTCCTGAGGAAATACTCAAAGGTGAAGCTGGTCTTCTCCTTGTAAAGGTATCAAGTAGTCATAGGAGGCCCCTGGCAGAGACCAGGGGAGTGCAGTGTGGTGTTAGTACCGCTGTTGCATTACAGGGTATGGAAAGACTTTTTCTTGGAGATCTCCATAGGAGTATGAGAACGTAGGTTCAGTCATTACTAATTGTGCAGCCATAATCTGTCATAGGTGTAACACTGTCTCTTTCATTACTGAAGATTCAGCTATTATAAGACCGTCTGTAATGTTGGTTCTGTTATTACTGAAGGTGCAACCTTCATCAGTTCTGCGAGTAACGTTGGCTCTGTTATTATTGATAGTACAGTTGTCATGAACCCTGTGAGTAACACTGTGTCGGTTATTACTAAAGGTGGAGCCACTATCAGTCCTGTAATTAATGCTGTCTCTGGTACTTCTGAAGGTTCAGACATCATTAGCTCTGTGAGTAATAGTGGTGCTGTTATTACTGAAGGTATAACCATCATCAGTCCTGTGAGTAGCATTGTCTCAGTTATCACTGAAGATGCAACCATCATCAGTTGTGAGAGTAACATTGGCTTTGTTATTACTGAAGGTACAGCCATCGTCAATCCTGTGAGTAATGTTGGCTTTGTTATTACAGATGGTGAAGCCATTGTCAGTCCTTTTACTAATGCTGGTACTGTTATACTTAGGGTGAAGCCATCATTAGTCCTGTGAGTAACACTGCTTCTGTTATTTCTGCTGGTAAAGCCATCATCAGTCCTGTGAGGAATGTTGGTTCTGTTATTACTGAAGGTGAAGCCATTATCAGTACTTTGAGTAGCCTTGGTTCAGTTATTACTAATGGTGCAGCCATAACTGGTCATGGGTGTAACACTGACCCTTTTATTACTGAAGGTTTAACTATCATCAGTCCTTTGGAAAAAGTTACTTTGGCTGTTACTGAAGGAGCAGCCATCATCAGTTCTGTGAGAAACATTGGCTGTGCTATTACTGGTGGTACAGTTGTCATCAGCCACTGTGACTGTTATTACTGAAGGTGCAGCCATCATCAGTCCTGTGACTAATGTTGTCTCTGTTATCAATGAAGTTGCAACCATCCTCAGTCCTGTGAGTAACGTTAGCTCTGTTATTACTGAAGATGCGGCCATTGTCAGTCCTACTAGTAATGCTGGTACTGGGATTAAATATGGTGAAGCCATTGTTCTTGTGAGTATTGTTGGCTCTGTTCTTACTGGAGGTACATCCATTATCAGTCCTGTGAGTAACATTGACACTATTAGTACAGAAGGTGCAGCTTCCATGCTTCCTGTGAATAATGTTGGTTCTGTTATTACTGATGGTGAAGCCATCATCAGTCCTGTTTGTAACGTTGTCTCTGTTATTACTAATGATGCAGCTGTAATCAGTCTTCTGAGTAACACTGAGTCTGTTATTACTAAAGGTGCAGCTATTCTCAGTCGTGTGAAAAATGCTGCTTCTGTTATTATTGTTATTGCAGCCATCTTCTGTCCTGTGAGCAACATTGGTTCCATTATTACTAAAGGTGCAGTCATCATCCTTCTTAATATTGGTTCCATTATTACTAAAGGTGCAGTCATCATCCTTCTTAATATTGGTTCCATTATTACTAAAGGCGCAGTCATCATCCTTCTTAATATTGGTTCCATTATTACTAAAGGTGCAGTCATCATCCTTCTTAATATTGGTTCCATTATTACTAAAGGTGCAGTCATCATCCTTCTTAATATTGGTTCCATTATTACTAAAGGTGCAGTCATCATCCTTCTTAATATTGGTTCCATTATTACTAAAGATGCAGTCATCATCCGTCTTAATATTGGTTCCATTATTACTAAAGGCGCAGTCATCATCCTTCTTAATATTGGTTCCATTATTACTAAAGGCGCAGTCATCATCCTTCTTAATATTGGTTCCATTATTACTAAAGGTGCAGTCATCATCCTTCTTAATATTGGTTCCATTATTACTAAAGGTGCAGTCATCATCCTTCTTAATATTGGTTCCATTATTACTAAAGGTGCAGTCATCATCCTTCTTAATATTGGTTCCATTATTACTAAAGGCTTAGTCATCATCCTTCTTAATATTGGTTCCATTATTACTAAAGGCGCAGTCATCATCCTTCTTAATATTGGTTCCATTATTACTAAAGGCGCAGTCATCATCCTTCTTAATATTGGTTCCATTATTACTAAAGGTGCAGTCATCATCCTTCTTAATATTGGTTCCATTATTACTAAAGGTGCAGTCATCATCCTTCTTAATATTGGTTCCATTATTACTAAAGGTGCAGTCATCATCCTTCTTAATATTGGTTCCATTATTACTAAAGGTGCAGTCATCATCCTTCTTAATATTGGTTCCATTATTACTAAAGGTGCAGTCATCATCCTTCTTAATATTGGTTCCATTATTACTAAAGGTGCAGTCATCATCCTTCTTAATATTGGTTCCATTATTACTAAAGGTGCAGTCATCATCCTTCTTAATATTGGTTCCATTATTACTAAAGGTGCAGTCATCATCCTTCTTAATATTGGTTCCATTATTACTAAAGGTGCAGTCATCATCCTTCTTAATATTGGTTCCATTATTACTAAAGGTGCAGTCATCATCCTTCTTAATATTGGTTCCATTATTACTAAAGGTGCAGTCATCATCCTTCTTAATATTGGTTCCATTATTACTAAAGGTGCAGTCATCATCCTTCTTAATATTGGTTCCATTATTACTAAAGGTGCAGTCATCATCCTTCTTAATATTGGTTCCATTATTACTAAAGGTGCAGTCATCATCCTTCTTAATATTGGTTCCATTATTGCTAAAGGTGCAGTCATCATCCTTCTTAATATTGGTTCCATTATTACTAAAGGTGCAGTCATCATCCTTCTTAATATTGGTTCCATTATTACTAAAGGTGCAGTCATCATCCTTCTTAATATTGGTTCCATTATTACTAAAGGTGCAGTGCAGTCATCATCCTTCTTAATATTGGTTCCATTATTACTAAAGGTGCAGTCATCATCCTTCTTAATATTGGTTCCATTATTACTAAAGGTGCAGTCATCATCCTTCTTAATATTGGTTCCATTATTACTAAAGGTGCAGTCATCATCCTTCTTAATATTGGTTCCATTATTACTAAAGGCGCAGTCATCATCCTTCTTAATATTGGTTCCATTATTACTAAAGGCGCAGTCATCATCCTTCTTAATATTGGTTCCATTATTACTAAAGGCGCAGTCATCATCCTTCTTAATATTGGTTCCATTATTACTAAAGGCGCAGTCATCATCCTTCTTAATATTGGTTCCATTATTACTAAAGGCGCAGTCATCATCCTTCTTAATATTGGTTCCATTATTACTAAAGGCGCAGTCATCATCCTTCTTAATATTGGTTCCATTATTACTAAAGGCGCAGTCATCATCCTTCTTAATATTGGTTCCATTATTACTAAAGGCGCAGTCATCATCCTTCTTAATATTGGTTCCATTATTACTAAAGGTGCAGTCATCATCCTTCTTAATATTGGTTCCATTATTGCTAAAGGTGCAGTCATCATCCTTCTTAATATTGGTTCCATTATTGCTAAAGGTGCAGTCATCATCCTTCTTAATATTGGTTCCATTATTACTAAAGGTGCAGTCATCATCCTTCTTAATATTGGTTCCATTATTACTAAAGGTGCAGTCATCATCCTTCTTAATATTGGTTCCATTATTACTAAAGGTGCAGTCATCATCCTTCTTAATATTGGTTCCATTATTACTAAAGGTGCAGTCATCATCCTTCTTAATATTGGTTCCATTATTACTAAAGGTGCAGTCATCATCCTTCTTAATATTGGTTCCATTATTACTAAAGGTGCAGTCATCATCCTTCTTAATATTGGTTCCATTATTACTAAAGGTGCAGTCATCATCCTTCTTAATATTGGTTCCATTATTACTAAAGGCGCAGTCATCATCCTTCTTAATATTGGTTCCATTATTACTAAAGGCGCAGTCATCATCCTTCTTAATATTGGTTCCATTATTACTAAAGGCGCAGTCATCATCCTTCTTAATATTGGTTCCATTATTACTAAAGGTGCAGTCATCATCCTTCTTAATATTGGTTCCATTATTACTAAAGGTGCAGTCATCATCCTTCTTAATATTGGTTCCATTATTGCTAAAGGTGCAGTCATCATCCTTCTTAATATTGGTTCCATTATTACTAAAGGTGCAGTCATCATCCTTCTTAATATTGGTTCCATTATTACTAAAGGTGCAGTCATCATCCTTCTTAATATTGGTTCCATTATTACTAAAGGTGCAGTCATCATCCTTCTTAATATTGGTTCCATTATTACTAAAGGTGCAGTCATCATCCTTCTTAATATTGGTTCCATTATTGCTAAAGGTGCAGTCATCATCCTTCTTAATATTGGTTCCATTATTACTAAAGGTGCAGTCATCATCCTTCTTAATATTGGTTCCATTATTACTAAAGGTGCAGTCATCATCCTTCTTGTGAGAAATATTGGTTCTATTATTACTGAAGGTGCAGCCTTTGTCAGTCCTGTGTGTAACATTGGCTCTGTTATCAGTAAAGGTGCAGCCATCGTCAGTCCTGTGAGTAACGTTGGCTCCACATAGACCTTTTTCAGACTCAGCAAAGGGACCTTTCTCTAGAAAGATAGTGAGGCAGTTTACTGTGTATGGTTCATTAAGTTAAGTGCTGTATTTAAGTGAAGGTTGACTAGACTGAGAGGGAGTTGGAAGGGACGTTGGTCGCTACCTCAGGAAAAGGGGGAATAAAGGTGAGGTTAAGACATAAGCATTTGGAAAAGTTTTGGAACTATTTCAAAATGCATGGTCTCCCCCTTTTGTGTGGCATAGGGATATTAAATAGTATAGGAGAGACCTCTCAATCGGACCAAATAGTTGGGCTCAATTAAATACCACCACTTACCCTTCAAGGTGGGTGTTCTTGAGATATGGAGGTATCACTTTTTTCAGATGAGCCAAAGATAATACATTGCAGACACTATTTCTGCATGGAGTTGGAATCTCTACTATCCAGAAAAATAATGTGATGGGAAGGAGAAAATCGGGATCTGTTTGGCATATAATGGGGTCAATGTGTTTAGGGAAATCATGATAAGCCAGGGCTACCAGTAGTCTGATCAGGGTAATTTTTGGAGAGACACTTATTTTCCAAGGTGACCAATGGGAGAAGTATCAATGACTCTAAGGGAGTCAACCTAGGGTCATTTTTGCCTAACTTTGCTGGGGGGCCCCACTGCTTAGTTTAAGTTAAGGGAAAAGAAAGTTGGGTATGGGAGGAGATGGGAAGACAGAAAAAATGAAGATGAAGAGCATGACCTGGAATGCGAGAGGGATGAATAATCCCATTAGAGAGCTTTGATGAGAGTACAAAAGGGTTTGGAATAGTAAGATATTGTTGCAGGAAACGGATTCTTACAGAATCCAGTAAACTGAAGAGTAAGGAGTCTCCATGTTGGAGACAGATTGCTATAAAGTAGGAAGAAAGAGAAGTGACACTGTTGCTTCAAATGACTCTGAGCTTGGAGGTGAAACCATGCAAAAGATGTGAGGACCTCTCTGGTGGTTGCTGGTGAGGTTTATGTTAGATGGGCTCTTTTTAAGGGTCAAGTAAGGATGAAGAGTGGATCTTTATGGGCTTTTTTGAAGCAGACACTGTCTGTGATGAGTAGTAATTTTAATGCCATCATAGATGAGACAGAGGATAGGAAATCTGATGTAGAAGAAAAGCATTTAACATCAGAAACAGTTGCTAGTGGGAATGAAGAAATAAAATTTAGAGTATGTGTGCAGGGTGACAAAGAATAAGGGGAGGCTTTGCTTTTTCAAAGAACACTGAAAGACAAAAAAAAGGACTAGATTTATTTTTAGAAGACATACTCAGTCCAGGAATAAGGAATGATATGCATATTTTAGAATGGGGACTTTCTGTCAATCTACCTGTGGGCTTTGGGTGGTATTGAAGGTGATATATCTTCTTTTAAGTAAAGGTGGAATAAGCACACATGATATTTTGTGAAAGATATTCAGTGCATTCAAAAAATGGTAACAAAAGTTATGCAGAAAGCTATGCTACAGGAGGTGATAAGGTTGGTTTTATGGTGGGATGTGATGAAGGCAGTGTGGAGGGGTGAATTATGGGAATAAGAAGATGCACAAGAAGAGGAGGGATGTGGAGGTCAGGTTGTTAAAATGAGAATTACATATGGTATAACGGCAGATCTATGGGTCTGCAGGAAGGAACTGGGGTAACTGCCAGGGAGGGCTAGCTGAAGAAAAGGCTCAGTGAACAGGAAACAAAAAAAGCTAAGGGCAGAGCTCAAGCACAAAGGAGGCAGGTGTTAAACTTTTAACTCCTAACTTGAAGAATAAAGAGACACAGTGATGGTTGTGGCCTTAAAGGATAAAATAGGGAATATAAATAAATACTTATGACAGCAACCAAATCTTTGCTGACTTTCATAAAAAATACAAGCAACAGTGTGTTAAGAATGGAGTATAGTATGGGAAGGAGCAGGGATTGTGGGAAGTTATCATAGTGTGCATGGAGTAGATGAATACGTTGGGAACTCATGTGTCTGCTGCAGACTTTCAGGTGGTGACCTGTTTCTTAAACAAAGGACCTAATATTAAACTTGGTGCACAGATTTATAAAAAGAAAGTTATAGTAATAGATGTTTGAATTATGCCAGTGTGTTCCTAAGTTCCTTAAAATAATACACCGAATAGGTCAAGCCATTAGAATTAGTAGGCTGACAAATGTGAATGAATTTCATACAAATGAAAATGCTGTTTTAAGTAAAAATTTCAAGGAAAGATGCTGCCCACATAATACTGTGATCTTTAATGACAATGAGGTGAGTGAACAAAGAAATACTAATTTCAGACCAGTTATTGTGAATAGGGGTGGAGAAGTTAAATAAAATAAAAACTGTAAAGATTAAAATATGTCAGTGGTGTTACCATTCACAACAGGTAATGGAGCTATTAAATGTATTATCAATAATAACTTTAGAATGTTGTTGTATCTTTTGGCTTTTCCCAGTTAGGGGTCATCACAGTGGAACTCCGGTCCGCTAATGATTGGCAGTTGATTTTTATGTGCTGAGTTACCAGCCCTGATGCACAACCTTCAACGAAGGTACACCCATTCACGCATGTCTCCACGCAGAAGACACTCTAGCTGAGAGTCGAACCCGACAGCATCTTACTGTGAAGTGACAATGCTACCACAGCACCACTAGCACAGATATCAATAATCAAATAAATAATTGGAGAATAATCAGTGCTCCTGATGACATCAGTAAGAACGCAGGTGAAGTACAATGTGCACTGTATGAAAACGTTATTTATCAAAGCCGCATCACCACGAATGTGCAGCAACAAACTCTGCCCATCTCATGAATAAATTGCCTGACTGACTTGCTGGCAATGTTTCTGCATATAAAAAACCGCAATAATAATAATATAATGTATATGAATAAATACTAATCACATAAAAGTGCATTAAATAATGTGGTAATTACATATAATCACAGCATTATCATCTCTGAAACCCTCGGACATTATTATAATCAGTATCAAACCTGTTAAATAGTGCATAGTTAGTGTAGTCATTCAGCTTCATAGTATCATTAAATTAATGTTTTAATTGTTATTATATGTGTAGCCATACAGCATTGAACTATGAACATTTTCTGTTAACTAGCTATCTGACCAGTTTTACAGCTCTTTGAGCCAGTGGCCATTTCCTTACTTTGATCTTGGCCACGGTCAGTCATCAAAGCCATGCCTAAACCTGCACAAAAAGGCTGGGATGGTGCATATTTATAACTTGCCTATACAAAATAAAAGTGTAAAAATTTTAATGATCTTTTTTTATACAAAACAAATCTGGAAATGTTATAAGTGGAAATACTAGATTGTATCCCTGTGGAAATTGCCAGCAGTGTCAGTTTTGGAAAGAAACTTTCAAAAAGTTTCAAAAAGAGATTTAAAAACTTATGTAGACAGTGACCTAACTGTTTTTATAAGAAAGCCATTCTATATTGCACAGCTTACAAACAAAAGGATTGTGTTTAGATCTAGAGATGTCATTGTCCTCCATTTTCATCCCTCAATAGGACAGTCATTGAATATAATGTCCCCTTTGGCATGCATCTGTTCAGGCACATGCAGCAACTGGAATGCACACAGAGATACCTTATTAACAGGGTACAAGGCCTAAATAACATGTCTTACATGGACTGACTGAAAGCCCTGTCACTATACTCAGTATCCTACAGACTACTAAGAGATGACCTCTGTCTGACAAAAAAGGCATCTCCTGACCCATTACTGATAGATTTACTGCACATCAGTAGGTCACATAGCATCAGAAATACTCAGTATAGGGATTTAATCCCCTTCCACAACATCAGCAGAATGGTTTGGAGGGACAGGTGTATTTTACAGAGGATACAGCTGCTATGGAACAAACTCCCTGTCCACATAAAACAGAGTTCATCCCTGTTCATTTTCAAGTGCAACTTAGATCTATGGATGGGAAGCAGAACATTTACACCAGGACTGCCCCTGTACTAGTAATGGACAAATAAAGCTTATAAATGCTTTATTCCTTGCATGGGTCCCCTCAACTTATCTATGGTATGATCGCAGTTATTCTCATTAGGGGTAATATATAATTGACCATTGATTGGGTAAGGCCATTTTGTAACCAAATGGGATATATTATTTCAAGAACAGAAAGAGAAATTGGATAATGGCTCACAAGAGCAGCTAGCCTACTACTTACCTATGAACCTATAAGAAAGAGAGGGGGAGAGAAAGAAAGATAATACATAGTCATTATGAGCAACAGATATGTGGTGCGTGGTCTCTTCACTTGTTACTATTATAGTTTATGTGAATGGATATGAAGTTCAACCATTTATATAGGGAGGACTAATGGTAAATTGTGTAATAGGATGTATGATTTTGAAAATATTTTGGATTTCATACCCTGGATTCAGAACAAAATGCTCAGTGCTCACACTAGTTGCCCAATGTTAGCTGGTCGATTAGTACTGCAGCAAGAAAATGCAATTCAGAGATAGGTTTGGCCACAATGTGAAATACCTCATTACAGACTTATTAGCAGTCTCTGAATTACACACTAGTGCTGTCAGACTTAACTGTGCAAGTATCTTCCCTAGCGACCCATGCATCACTGCCCTGCACACACACATGCACGCGTACACACACACACACACACACACACACACACACACACACACACACACACACACACACACACACACACACGCTCGTGCACGCTCAGACACACAGACATTCCCCTCCACACACACACACACACACACACACACACACACACACACACACACACATACACACACACGTCCACATCCACTCATCAGCAAAAAAGAAACCCCGAATTGCTCACACTCATGAAAACATGCATCCATTCATTCATACACATGCTACAACACTAGTAAGGACACACTTCTACACACACACACACACACACACACACACACACACACACACACACACACACACACACACACACACACACACACTCTTGATTCCCTAACTTACATCTCTAGTGTGACCACTCAGTGTGATAGCCAGACACACTAGTAGATGCACACATTCATGCAGCTTCATTCATGCATCTACAGACCCTACAGGTATGCTCACATGCATCCACATACATAGACACACTACCACAACCACAACAGTAAGATAAAGTTAGGCTGCTGGAGAAAGGCCATTTTTAACAAGGCTGTCAACTTTTTTTTCTTGCTGGATAGCTTGGTTAGGATGAACCTCCTTCTATAAACAATGCCAGATAAAAAGTATTCATAACTGATTAGGGAAGGAGGGAGTAGTCTTTTTGTTATACATGAGCCTGCATATTGTATTCAGATGCTGTTTTCCCTTAGCTATATACACTGTTCCACAATTAATGGCATCAGCTTATTGTGACCCCAACTGCTCTAGATCACTTATTGACTTGAGTGATGAAGACACCTAATGTTGGGGGTAAGAATGACCAGACAATGGTTAAGTCACACACCTGGCAAGAAGAGGTGGCCCAACCTTCTGAATGACACCCAGTGGAGTCAGGTGTTGCATTATGTTGCAGAAGGACCAAGATGCATGCATCTAGCAAATTGTGCACCTATACACAATAACAATAGACACATTTCATTCCAAGTACAGAAGTGTGCTTGTGTCATTGGGATGGTATTATGGAGTTCCATGGATGACAGGTCACTGTAAAGTAAGGGGTATACAGCCAATAGATAACCTTAGTGGCTGCATTGCCAATGGTCTTCCACAGCCATTTATCACCCACAGCTTGAGTGCAGCCAATGGGTCATTCAGGTCATGGACAGTTTAATGGTTGACATGCAGTAGGGAGAAGAAGAAGCAGTAGGGAAAAAAGTACTACCATCTAGGCCTGATGTCTGTTTTCATGATTAATTATTTGCCTATGTCATCGGATAGCCTTTGCTGACTTTGAGAAAGAAGGTGGAGTACAGTCTGTGCACATCTCAAAGACAGACATTCTTTTCCCCAATGTTTCATTTGTAACTATATCTTTACCTTCTTCTTCGGTGAGAAGGGATTCATTCTACAGTTATATCTCACTTCTTTCTTTCCTTTTACCACTTGTTCTTTCAGTCATTTTCTTCATTGTTAAATCCATTGCTCTTTTCTTTCCTTCCATTTACCTTTTTTATTTATATGCTTTCTTTTCTTCCTTCGGCAAACCACTTTTGATGTTATACAGTTTCTGCAGTAAACCATCTATTACATTTATTTATTGGTTTCATTCTCTTTCTTGGTTTCTTTTTCCACCACAATATAGTTTTTTTTTTTTTTTTTTTTTTTTTTGTTTGTTTATCTCTGTTCTTTATGAGTTCTTTACTTGAACTTTTGTTTTATTTTTCCTTTCATCCTCTTGGGTCTCATTTCATATTTCAGTCTTGTAAAGATTCACAAGCATGCTTACACACACACACACACACACACACACACACACACGAGAGTTGTACGAAATTGTAAAGTGTTGCAGCTGTGTGGATCCCACTATTGCAGTCCACCATTCATTTTCTAAACTTGGTGATGGCCACAATATTAGTAAGATAACCAGGAAAGGCCAAACTTACCATTGTGAAGCTCCAACTTTATCCAGTGTGTTCCCAAGGTGTTTTCTGTCAAGTTGTAAGATATAACCTTTCTAACAGAACCTACATCTGTTCCAGGGTCTCCACCCCATGGGCCATGCCTAGTACTTCATCCTTTGGAAGGCATCATGGGATATCTTTAAAGGTACCCAAACCACCTATAGGAGCAATGGTTGTAATCTGAAATCCTCACATATTACCAGGTTACTCATTTTCTCATGAAGAGTAAACCCAAGCACTCTGTAAGGGAACATCCTTTCACCTGCCTTTCTCTGTGATTTTATCTGTTTTAGCCACCCTTCAACGCTCATGACTAGAGAGGAGGATGAGGAAGTGCATTGTCTGACAAAATGGGAACTTTGTTTTATGACTCAGGTCTTGTTTCAGCACCATATTCCATTATAATATCTATAATACTGTTGCTAGACCCACCTGCTGGCCAGTTTTGAAATTTTGACAGTTTATGTGCACTGCTGGTTAAAAGTTTGTCATTATGCCTTGGAAATCATTGAAACCAAGCCCTCCTACTGCAAAAGGGGGTCTAAGTTAGCTTAGGTAATTCAGTACAGAAAACAAGACAGAGTTTATTCAATAACCCACAATGCACAGCTGCAGTTGTTGCAAGTCATTCTGGGTTGGTTAGTGCGGTGGTGTAGATCTCAAATATATAAGGCTGCTGATAGCATAAAATTTAACACTTATTATTCTCTAGCCAAAAATGTATAGTTAAATGATTTGCATAACATTATCGGTAAGCATTCTTTTTGACTTAATTTTCTGTTGTTTTCTTCCTATAAAGTTGCTAATTCTGTTAAAAAACAGAAATGTTTGTTTCTCATAGGATCATAGGAGGTTACTAGGCTATTGACCTTTAGGCCACTACAAGCCTAGCCTGGTCTATATTATAAGCATGAAAGACCTTTTCAGCAAATACAAAAACAGCGACACATATTGCGCGAACCCTGAAAACACCGAACGCCCTAAACCGTGAAATTCAAAATCTCGAATTGTCATAGTTGGCCAACCTCACTGCCCGCTACATACTACCTACCCAAACAAAATAAATAAACCACACACATACACTAAATAAAACCCTACTTCTAACCCTACACTAAACCTTGCATACATTACTATCTATGCACTTACCTTAACCTGCATCCTAACCCTAAGGTCCGTAACTATCACACACTTACCTTAAGGAGCTATACCACAGAAGGGCCAACTATAACAATTCGACATTTTGAATTTCACGGTTTAGGGCGTTAGGTGTTTTTGCATTTCGCACAATGTGTGTCGCTGTTTTCATATTTGCTGAAAAGGTCTTTCGTGCTTATAATATAGACCTGCCTAGCCATATTATACCCTTTTTGCCTTATGGACCAAGATATGTAGTCTATGTTTGTGTGTGAATCTAAAATTAACATAAGCTGCCCCTGTCTAAGAGGGACATTGGTGAAACCCCCGATGTAAATTTATGGTTTCCTATCTAATTGTCCAGATTGCACTTAGAGTCATTGAGGAGCTCTGTTTTACATGAATTGAGAGTTTGTTCAGCAACCTCTGGGAGACATATCTGTCTCTCCAGCATATCTTGTTAATATCGTAGGCTAGGTCAAGATCACTAGAGTGAGTGAATCTTGTCACATTGAATTTGTGGATGTGCAGCAGCTTCATAAAGGCGGAGTTTAAGACTGCTCTGTAGGAAAGGCACAAGTTGCATCCAAGCAGTCTATACGATACTGAGTAAAATGATAGGGCCTTCAGTCTGTCCGTGTTGGTCATGTGTTGTAGGCCCTGACGTTTCTTTGTGAGAAACCTCTGAGGTCTCTCCTGTTGCTACAGATGTCTGGTAAGGTACATACAGAAGGGAGCACTGTAGTCTAATATTGGTCTGATGACAGCCGAGTACAGGGGAGTTATAACCTCCTTAGCTGTGGATGCCATACTCTTGCTTATGAGGTGTGCAATGCAGAAGGCCTTCCTTAATACTGAGGACACCTGATAATCAAAATTAAGGCTGCTATCAACTTGCATTCTTAAATCTCTTACCACTGGGTTTGAACTTAGGGGGATATTATTAATGATGTAATTAGCAGGGGTTTCTCCTCTGCTGAAGGGGATGATAATGCATTATTTGCATTTAGTTTATGTCCGTGGCTTTGACACCAATCATTTGTCTGTGTAAACCCATTTTGTAGTATGTTGACATCTTTGGGGGATTTGATGATTGAACAGTTTGCAGCCATCAGCAAACCTGGTAAGCCATAGACCATCTATTTTCACCTGGACTTCTGAAAAATACATACCAAACAGTATGGGGCCTAGCACAAATCCCTGATAACAGTTCTGATAGTAGAGTTGACATCCCCAATTTTGACTGTATATGTTCTGTTTATGAGCCAGCTGGCAACCCATCTAGTGACATAAGGGTTAATCCCCAGCTGGGTGAGTTTCTCAATGATGCCTGAGTGAGGGATTGTGTCAAAGGCCTTGGCTAGGTTGAGATAGGCAGTGGGAACTGTTTTGCCTTCATTCAGGGCCTTGGTGACATTCTTGAAAAAGTCCACCACGTTTAGCAGGCAAGATCAGCCCTTAATAAAGCCAGATTGGGTTGGGTCAAGAGTTTGAAGGTCACCTATATCCTTTTTTTTTAAGGTCACCTATATCCTTGTTGATAAGATCCATGCTGATGCTATCCATGGACTTGCAGATAAAGCTGGTTATGCTTATGGGTCTATAGTTCCCAGGGTTGGTCAAGGGACCCTTTTTGTGCAAAAGGATTATGGTTGCTGTTTTCCACTCAGCTGGGACAAAGCCAGTGCTTAGACTGAGATTGAAGAGCATGCTCAACAGTTCTGCTAACTCCTATAAACCATTTAATAAGTAGCCTGGGATGCTGGGTGTGTGAGGTTGGAGTGTGGCCTAATGGTTAAGGTGTTTGCCTTACAAACACAAGGTGCAGGGTTTGAGTCTCACAAAGGATAATTGGCTAGGTTTAAAATGGCTCATAAGGGCAGTTAGCTTAGTACTAACCTATGAATCTATGTTGTCTGGTCCCATAGAGGCTGTGTTTTTGGCCTTGGAGAGTGCAGCTATGACCTGCTGTCTGGAGATACTAGGCAGAGGACTGGTGACAGGTATGCTATGGGGTATGAATGATGGGGACGGGGGTGTGTGAAGTTTTCTCCAAACCTGTCCTCTAGCAGGTTGGCGATGTCCTCTGGTTCAGTATAAATGGTACCATCCACAGCTAGTTCAGCACAAAGCTGGGCCTTCCTTTTTAGATTTCAGATGTAGCTAAAGAATGCTTTGTGATTTACCTTAGCTAGGGATGCTAATTTAGTTTCTTAATTAGCTTTACAGGACTTTACAAGATGTCTAATCTGCTTGTTTATGCTTTGGAGGGAGTTTTTCCTTTGATGTGACCATTCCCTATTGTTTTTTTGAAAGCAGTTTTATTCTCTTATTGTATAACCTATTTATGCTGGATGTTCAACAGGGTGGCTGATTTTTCATGAGGATCTTGATTTGATCCGTTCCGGTACAGCTGAGTCTATACATTTAAATAGGTGTTTATACAAGACATTTGCGTACACCTCAGTATAGTGGTCATTGCTACTGGTGTTGGCAGGGGGGCTGAAACTATTGATGCCATTGCTCAGTAGGCTATAGTTTGCTTTGGAGACATTTTTTTAACTTTTTTGCTCCTGTGGGTAGGTCAGGTACAATTGTTCCTTCGAATGAGACTGATTTATGATTGGACTTTACCAGGGAGGGCCCCACAGATGGGGTGGTGCAGTGATTCCCCCGTGTTTGTCAGCACTGTGTCAAGGATGTTAGAGCCCCTTGTGGGGTTGCTGACTATCTGTTCCAGAGCATTTGTGTCAACAAAGTCCAGGAACCTTTAGGCAAGCACGCTTGTGCTCATATATGTTACCCAATCGATGGAAGGATAGTTAAAGTCACCCATGACCAGGGTATTTGGCTATACCAATAGTGACTCAATTGGGTCCAGGTAGGCTGTCTGGATTTTGTGGTTCATGGTTGGAAACCTATAGCTAACAATGGCTTGAGGGGGGTATTTCCTACAGTTAGTTCGACTTGGAGTAACTGTAAGGAGTCATGCTGTTTAACTAGTCTAGAGGTGTATATGTCTTTAATGAAGATGGATACTCCGCCTCCCTTGTTGTTTTCATGTTGATTGTGTGGTCTGAATGGGTTGAAGGCATTGTAGTCCTGCATGGCCAGGGTACTCTCTGAGGACTTGAACCACCTCTCTGTGACTGTGCAAATATCAACATCTTCTTGGGTGAGAAGTGCTTCAAGTGAGTGCAGTTTATGATTTAGACTCCTAGCATTAAGCAGCATAACCCTGAGTTTGTTTCTGGAGGATATTTTCATATTTAGAATTATCTTCTTATGACATTGCCTAAAAAAGGCATTATGGAGGAGGCAAGTAACTTTGCCAACAACCTATAGCCTAGAGGTGAAAGGTGAAAACTATCCCTAGCATAGCAGCATAGTCTGTCGACCATATCATCCCAGGCTGTCAGATACTGGATCCCCCTGGATTGACACCAGAAGCTAAGCCAATTGTTGAAGTCAATCATTTTTTGATTGTATTGTGTTGTGGCATCAGCCTGGGCGAGGGAAGAATGCTGCTAAGGGGTAGTGGCATACCTGCCTGGGACACATAATCTGAAACCTCCATCATGTCTCTCTTCATCTAGTCCAATGAGGTACATCCCAAGTCATTCACTTCAATATGGACTATGACAGAGTCATAATAGTACTTGTTGAGAGACTTGAGTGTGAGAATGATTTGGTGGATCCTGGCACCAGACAGGCAGCTGTCTGTGACCTTCTTCGTGTCTAGTCTAGTTAGGGGGACATCTGTGTGTCTCACTATGGAGTTGCCTATGACCAAGACATTTGGTTTAGATATGTTTTGTCTTAGGGGCTTATTGAGTGAGACACTGATGTGTGTGTTATTATGTGTAGTAGGTGCTGTTGGGATTCTATTGTGTGCAGAAGGTTTGCTCTTGGGAGGTCTTTGCTCTTTTGGTATATTTCTAGTGAGTACCTCTGCGCATGTGGGTTTATGTGTTATGTTCTTGGTATGTGTGGGAGGTGGAGTGTGGGTGTTGACAACCTGCTTGGTATCTAGTTTGTTGTTATGTGAGAGAGAGCACTGATTCCAGATTCATAGCATAGATACATCTCTCACATATTGTATTTGCGTGTTTTAGGAGTAGTAAGTTGTCTGTATACATGAGGCAATTGCTACATTGCCTTAGGATGCCCATGTCAATCAGGCTGGCTGGAGAAATGGTGGGAAACTGACCTTCCATTATGCCAGGCATATTCTGTAATAAGTGCTGGAGGGTGGTTTAGATGGACTAGGTTCTGTTGTAGAACTAGTAAAATCAGCTAATCTATGGGAGGTGGAGGGGTAGACACCTGCACTGGCACCTTAAAAAGTGCAACTGGGTTAATCTCGGGGCAACAGTGTGCAACTGTGTTGTGCGCCAAGAAGCAGGGAAGCTTAGGAGGGTTTTCTAGCAGTTATCTAGGGAAAATCTGACTTTTTAAACATTTGCGTCTATACACGGCAGTGCCAACTCCTGTTGCATGGTGCACAGCTGCGCACAAATGCTGTGTTTAGATATCAGTTAAGTGAAACAGTTTTCAAACTATCCAGCCAATAGAAAAGCCCAAGACTGAGCCTTGTTCCAACAATCCCCAACTCAGGTGGGTCGTTAAATACACTCTTCTGTCACAAGGGTGCAGGAGGGCCCTCTTAATGTAAGATGACTGGCTTTAGTGCTCAGAAAATGCCAAACAGTCTAGATTCAGCAAGTCTGCATCTAGCCTATGCTATAAATTGTTCAAGTACTATAAATAGGCAATGCAGAAAACACAGTCACAAACAATAAAAATTCTCACTGTACAGGGAGGCCTTGAGTTGACTGATCATATTAAATTATTGATGTTTATAACTTGACTCACTTTGAGTCAGCATATAAGCAATAAAATGAAATTGGTTTGTTAAATGTAGCTAGGTTGTAGTCTCTATAAGTAAAAGCATCTATGGTTAGCTGCCACAAGTTTTACTTGAATTAATGTGCTATATAGATCAGTGTTCCCAGAACATCAATGTAGTACCCAAGGAAAGCTTTGATATGTATTATAATGTATATAGATGAGCAAGTGGGTGATCAAAAGGCTACATCCAATCATACACACAGAACACAAATCTTTGCTCCAGAGACCACAGCAGCTTTAAGCTGGACACACACCTAAAATCTCACATGTGCTGTGCTGGGTGCAACTCAGAAGTTGATAATGTTTGCCACTACAGTGATAATGCAGGTACACTAAAGCTAGGCAAGCTAAATTTAGAACATAATTTCTATTTCAAAGACTATACATTATTTTACAATATGTAAGTTTTGTGCAGGGTGGCCACAGTGGTGCAGCAGTTAGCATTGCCCCTCACAACAAGAGGTTCTCCGGTTCGATCCTTGGCTGGGGTGCCTTCTGTGCAGAGTCTGCATGTCCTCCCTGTGGTCACATGGGTTTCATCCGGGTGCTTCAGTTTTCTCCAACATCCCAAAGACATGCTGTAGGTGGATTGGACACTCTAGATTGGCCCTAGGCATGAATGTGTGTGTATGTGTGTGCCTTCTGTGGAAGGTTGGGCGCCGGGCTGGCAACTCGACACCATGAAACTCCACTGCCAGTCATGAGCAGACAGGTGATCCACTGTGGCGACACCTAACCGGGAAAAGCCGAAAGAAGAAGTTTTGTGCAAAATGTCTACTTAAAAGCTTTCCCATTGTTGCTAGTAATGTCCCTTCTGTAAAAGCAGGGAAGCTTATTCCCAGTTTTATAGGTTCATAGGTTCATAGGAAGTTACTACGTTATTGGCCCTAGGGCCTTTGTAAGCCTAGCCATGTTATATCCTTCTTCCCTTATTGACCAAGTTGTATAGTCTATATTTGCAGCACGAGACTATGATCAGCACTGACTGCTCTTATCCAAGACGGAGATATGTGACACCCCTAGGGTAAATTTATGGTCTCCCATCCAGTTGTCTAAGTTACACTTAAATAGGGTCATTGAGGAGCTCTGTATTACATGAATTGGGAGTTTGTTCCAGAGGAGTGGCAATCTCTGGGAGACATATCTGTCTCTCCAACATGTTCTGTTAATGCCACGGGCTAGTTTAAGATCCCTAGAGCAAGTGAATCTTGTCCCATTTGACTTGCGGATGTGCAGCATTTCCATTAGGGCAGAGTCTGAGACTGCTCAGTAGGCCAGGCACAAATCACCTCTCAGCAGCCTGTAAGGTACAGTGATAGTTCCTTTAGTTTGTCCATATAGGTCATGTGTTAAAGGCCCTGAATTTTCTTGGTGAGAAACCTCTGAGGTCTTTCTAGCTGTTGCAGGTGTCTGGTGAGGTACATACAGAACGGAACATTGTATTCTATTAATGTTTAATGCTTCTCTTGTTTACTTTTCATTGTATTACATTCATTCTGTTTTTTTCCAATTCAGGGTCTAAAAATATGAAGTCTGTCAGTCTTTTTTGTAATGCAAGAGCCCCCATGATATGCTTACTGTTTACAGATTAGACTGGCACAGCATTCATTAGGGTACACGCTCCCCGGGATTCATGAAGCTTGCACCAGGCGCAGGCATAGCGTAGGTGGTATAGCGCCAAATATGGCCGCTGAGCGATTCAGGTGTGATCCAATTCCATGTGCACTACCAGTGTACGCCAGATCTGCGCAGCTCCCGGTGTAGGTATGCAAATCACCCCATGCACAGTACTGCAGCATGCAAATGAAGGTACATAGCGATTCATGAAGTGGCGTAGGCGTAGAGTAAGCCTACAGAAATGTAAACCAAAAAAAAAATGGTTTACATGTTGACAAACAGAACATTGGAGCCTTGGAAGTGGACCAGACTCATGTATAACAAAGTTAACATATGCCAGTGGCTAAATATACAGCCAATGGCATAAGAAAAGATGCACAACACATAAAAAATAACATTTAATGTCATGTCCACAGTAACGCAAAGTACAACCGTAGGGCGTGTGTGTGCAAATGGGAACACAAGGAAAATATATACAAATGTCATAAAATAGCAATGTAACACAAATCATGATTTCACCATAATAGTCAATGGTATGCATGCTACACCACAACCAAGCTGTAAGGGTTGCTAAGGGCCTGTGACAGTGTTCGGCGCGGTAATTAGTAGTCAATGCCATGCAAATGAGGCAAGTAATAGTGAATCGCAAACGTCCCGCCGGCCTAAGGATGTACAATACGGCACAGTGCTACAACACTGAGGAATGGTCTGGAGGAATACATGACATCAGCAGTGGGGTGTGCCACTGCAGCTGTAACTGTAAGCACATTGGAGCAATGCAAATCCAGGCTGCCCATTGTTAAGCAAAGCCACAGGACAGGGGAGTGGATGTAGGTATAGCTTTGCTCAGCTGAGAGCACACATGGTGCCCGAAAGCACATGTGTACGTGGATGAAAACGTGCCCAAAACCCGGTAAGCGGACTCACGCACCGCGCACCACAGACCAAAAAGGAAGTTTAGGGGAAGACAAGGAAATGCTGCAACTGAGCAATTAACACCTATTAACTCACAGTGGGCAATTGATGCCAGCTAACAAGGCTGCTAGCAGCAACCTGCAGAACAGTATAGGGGAGGTGTCGGATTGCAAAGAAAAGAGAACTGTAACCGCCGAGCAAAGCAAACCTGCAGTAGATCGGCAATAGAACACATTTCGCAAGACAATCCTGGTTCAGGAAAGTACAAAACAAGACAGCAGGCTGCTGGATGCATGCCAGACAATGGCAGGGGAATCGTTAAGAAAGCTGAGGCAAGGGCAAGAGGTAATCCACGGCAGCTAAATGTAATTCAACACCAAAGGCAGCACAGTAGCAGTATCTGTGGTAAAACACAAGATACCCTGCAGCTCCGAATGTACATACACACCCTATGACATCATCAGTGTTCAAAGCACAATAGTATAAAGTGTGAAGACACCTCACACACACTTGTGTATTCCCAAACACTGCACCACTGGTGTAAACAGATGCGGAACTTTTACAATGTACTTGTTGGGAGCTGCCATAGCTGTGATTCATCAGCATGTGTTGGAGACTGAAGGTGTTTTGGAGGATGATGCTGACAACCACCTCAGGCCCTGGAGGAGGAGAAGAGTGTTTAGATCAAGGGTAACCTACCAGGGGCTACATGATCTGGAGATAGTAGAGCGTTACAGGATGGACGGGGACATCATACAGCAAATAGTTGAGCTGTGCCGGCCACGCCTGAGATCCAGAAACAACAGAGGGGAACCCATCCCAGTGGACACAAAGGTATGTGTAAGCTTGAGAATACTAGCCACAGGTACCTTTCAAAGGCCAACTGGAGATATCATGGGGATCTTACAGGCATCAGCATCCAGGGTACTCCACCAGTTCCTGGATGCCATGTTACCACATGCCAGTGAGCATATATACTTCTCCCGAACTCAGGAGGAGTTGGCCAGCAATATGCGTCTCTTCCACCATGTGGCACACTACCCGGAGGTACTGGGTGCAATAGACTGCATGCACATATATATCAAGTCACCACCCGGAGACCATGGTAGGCACTACATAAACCGCAAGGGATACCACACCATCAACTGCCAGGTCATGTGCAATGCCCAGGGCATTATCATGGATGTGTGTGCTGGCAGCCCTGGAAGCTACCATGACTACCACATCTGGCATGCCTCACAACTGTATCAGGTATTTGTTAGGGGGGACATCCCATATGGCCATCTTGTGGGGGATGCTGGCTATGCACTGGAGCCATGGATGATGACTCCCATCAGAAATGCACACACACCCATGCAACAATGCCATAATGAGGCACACGCACAAACCAGAATCATCATAGAGCATGTGTTTGGGATGCTGAAATCACAGTTCCGTTGCTTGGATATATCTGGTGGAGCTTGCAGTAATCTTCAGGCACGTGTGCCCACATCTTCATAGTATGTGCCATGCTACATAATATGATCCTGCTGAAACAGCTACAGCAGGGACATAATGGTGAAGGCCCTTACAGCCCACCACAGTTGTCAAGGCCATCACAGGCACAGAGGGATTCAGACCACAAACAACCTGTGCCAGCCCCAGTAGGCAGATGGAGGCGTGCCCAATATGCCCACACCTTGGCAAAGAGGGAACGTATAGCACATACACTGACAGTGTAGGCCCCTACGGACTGACACACTTCTCCACCTGCACACACAGTACAATGGATGGCACACACACACACAACCACCTGCAAATTGTAATGTATAGGTGGCCTACTGTGTGAATCCTACATAGGCAGCCCTCAACTATTGCACACACAACAGCTATTGGAACAAGGAAAGTCAACACTTGAACAGTAAACGAAGCTAACAGCATATGTTGATACTGTATGTATAGGTTCCTAGGTACATCGGTAGGTACATGCCCGATTGTCAGAGGCCATTCAGCAGCCTAGGCAAAATGTGTCTGCTATCGCCACCCCATCGATTAACCAACTGTCCCTATGTGGAGCAGAGCCAATTGCGGGATCCACGTGTGTAACCACTGTTCCCCACCTACTCTGCATGGATTCCCCGGTGTGTTAATGAGGACCTCCATATAATGTAATTAGGGATGTAGTGCCAAAGCATGGGGACTACCCATGACAGGTATCTGCCACCCCAGCATTCTCCAGTTATGGTTGTGTCAAGGTGTAACACATCACAGTGTGTGGCTCACTCTGACATAGATTCCCAATGCTGGAGCACATCCATTAAACATCACTTGAACATACCATGAATTGGTATCATCCATATGTAAACTAACTGAGTTACACATTTGACTGCAGTATGGAGGAGCAGCCGTAGTACAGTCCACATACAAAACACCATTAACACCTGTACAAACACCAGATGACCAAGTGGTAAAGCCACTGACTGTGTCGTGTATGTACCCGGTTCCACGTCCTGCAATCTCGATGGCACGAATAATGGATGTTGGATGTAGGTCATTAGAGCACGTGTAAGCACATGTTAATGGGTTTATGTGGCGGCAAGTGACGGTAAACATCATTTAAACATGACTACACGGATATGTGCAAAACAAGTCTAAGCTTTGCCGAATTCCACGCAGATCACGATCAAAGATGTCCAGAACAGGTGAAACCGGCATTATTCACCCTTGTACTAACAGTACCTGTTCTGAGAGGTAAAACAACCACTGGCAGGAGTAGAACATGCAACCATGTACACAATCACCTACCACTAAGCTACCTGAGATGTACCTCCGGCAGGTGTGTATTGTGACAGGTTAAAACACAAAAAGGCGAAGTTCAGCAAACAGAATACACCGCCATGTACCTAACGAAAGGTGTGTACACTCTCTCTCCCTCTCCCTGTCTATATATATATATATATATATATATATATATATATATATATATATATATATATATATATATATATATATATATATATATATATGGGTCCCATTCAAAAGACCGAAACGCCGATTCCCCGACGCGGAAATCACCGACGCCAGATGACTGACAGGTACGTATACCGACAGGGTGATTCACCGACAGTGGAAAGATCGACAAGGGTAATCTGCGATCGTGACCCAGTAAGTGTGCGACAGTGACGGAGGTAGGAGTGGTCAGGTAAGTGAGTTAGGGTTAGGGTGCAGGTAGGTGATGTGTACGTTAGTGTCGGAGCGTGGGCTAGGGGTGTGTAAGTGAGTTAGGGTTAGGGTGCAGGTAGGTGATGTGTGCGTTAGTGTCGGAGCTTGGGCTAGGGGTGTGTAAGTGAGTTAGGGTTAGGGTGCAGGTAGGTGATGTGTGCGTTAGTGTCGGAGCTTGGGCTAGGGGTGTGTAAGTGAGTTAGGGTTAGGGTGCAGGTAGGTGAAGTGTGCGATAGTTTCGGACCTTAGGGTTAGGGTTTGGGTCAGGGCTAGTGTGTATGGTATGTAGTGTCGCGTGTTGTTTACGTTCCGTGTGTCGGTGATTTGGTGTTCGGTGTTTTGCGTTGTCGGGTTTGTGTCGGGTTTGTGTGTTGTCGGTTATTTGGCGTCGGTGAGTTTTGTGTCGGGGAATCGTCGTGTCGGTGTTTAGAAGTAGACCCATATATATATATATATATATGAAATAGGGATAGAAAGGGTGATAGAGAGATGTATGTCGATATATACGGAAATACATATATCTGCGAATATATAGACAGGTTAACGACTTGTACACAACCATGGAGGTATAAATAAATAGGATACTGCCAACTGCCGAATGCTTTACATACTGACACGCATAATCACGAGGCTTAAAGACCGAAAGACCACAGTACCGGAACACTATAACCACAAGTAATATTATCACGATGTTAAGGGACATTTAGTTATTGCTGCCGGTGCTGTGGTCCAGGTAGGTACTGTGTTTAAGTGAGATTCTGATTGCTGTAGTGTGTGTAAGTGCATGTTGAGAGTGTGGTGTGTGTTTCCGTGGGACTGTAATGTATGTGTGTGTGTGTGTGTGTGTGTGTGTGTGTGTGTGTGTGTGTGTGTGTGTGTGTGTGTGTGTGTGTTTGCATCGTGGGTCTGTTTGCGCTAACTCGGAGGTAGATTATTACAGTAGTTGTGGTCATAGCCGGCCTTAGGCATACGGTTACCACCTGTCCCACTTTGAGAGGGACAGTCCCTCTTTGGCCAGTTGTGTCCTGACAACAAATATTAAAAAGGGCAAATGTGCCGAGACTGTAGGACATAATGATGTCCCATATATTAAGTAATAGTTGCATTAAATAGTTATTTCTGTCTCTCAAATACATAAATTGTACAAGAAACATAATAAGCAACTAAAGTGCTACAAGAATAAGGTTTTATTTAGGGCAAAAGTAAGTTCTATCCTTTGTACTGACAGTGGGTATGTGTCGGCCTCTAAACCCTGATGTGTACCCTGCAAATGTCCCACTATGGCCATTTGAAAAGGTGGCAACCCAAGCCAAAGAGTTTGAGTCACCAACACAACTGCAATGAGTGCAAATATCTGTGACAGAAATACACGAGACAGCTTTCATGTAGCAACAGTTCAGTACATATCGATGTATTTCGGAGGGATTGAAGGATCAACATCACCTGCATGCTATATAGGAACAATTAACAATGGTTTAATGAATAAGCCTGCAATAACCATAGTATTAGTCTACTAAATGACAGGTCTTCAATTAGGGAAGGGGCCCCCACACACATATGGAATATGTATAAATGCAGTCCCCACAAACCTTTATCTGCTATGTACACCCACCTACATCTCCCCCACACCCGAAACAATTGCAATACAGACTGTAATAACATCACAAACATCCACTCACTCAATGACATCTGCAGAAGTGTTAACATAGCTTGTGAGAGACACACTTGTAATGGCGCCATGTGAAATTGTTGCTGTTGTACAATGGAACAGACGCCGATGTTACAGGTTTTGTTTGCAATAGTCTCTTATCAGACAGTTGAGATAACAGCTACACTCACATGTAGAACTATTTAGCCGTCACACACAATCCACAGGGGACATGAATTCAAAGTATCTGTGTCTCTCCATATAGCTGTTGCAGTTCATCACAATAAAATACATCCAGACCATCTCCCTCGAAGGTAGGGCAAAAGGACAATGCCCAGGTGGAGTATTCAATTATACCCCACTGTTGCCGTGTAATTGGCCAATGGAGTAGCTGCACAGCTGATGTGCATGTAATAATTTACTCCGGAACACCAATTGGTGGCAGGATACCACATGTTACAGGTATCCACGTATAAAACGGTGGCTTGCCATACATTCAAACCATATGCTCATACCATTGAAATGTTTAAAGAGGAAAGGAGTAACACAGATATTATTGTATACTCGGACCACTAAGAAGGTATGTAGTACACTCAGTATGTTAGTGTATGTAGTGCCTGTTCTGTATTAATGAAAGTGTACGCAATGCAGACAGTGGGAAAAGGTATTATGTAGTGATGTCTTGTTGAGCATAGTAATGCTTGTAGAAATTGTGTGTACTCCTGTGGGCCACAAGGTAAACACCTCATACACCACAAGGGATGCTACATAAGGGCTTTAAACATAACAATTCCACTCCAGACGCTGTTGGTGGTAGGGTTTGTCCAACAAGTACGTGCCATAACAGGGGATAGTTTATGTTGATATACTGTAACAGTAGGCATATGTATGGGCATATAATGAGAATAACATGCCTAAGGTGGTCCTGCTGTGCAATTATGCTTTGCATTATGGGATATGGTTTCAAAAATGTGAAAAGTACAATATTGTAGGTAGATATGTCAAATATTTTACATAGCATGACTGTTGTATTATGCAAACATAAGGTATGTGTATTGGAATGTACAATACACAATAACAGGATACATATGTCTTGTAGTCACCAGACAGTGTAACAGCATGATAGCTAATTGAAATGGAAGAGCTACTCAATTATTCATGCACAAAGGACATGTAATAGCTTCATAGGTTCATAGTTAGTTACTATGCTGTCTGGCCAAGTCCATTTGTAAGCCCTAATACATTGTTTTCACCGGCGGCACCTCCCTAGGTTAGTGTCCTGTGCCTGTGAACAGCACAGCCATTTGTTTCCTGCACCTGTGTACAGTACAGCCACTGCAGTGATCCCTGGCATACATGTCTGTTCCCCATCCACCCATCGTGGTATCTCATGAAGAGTGCTAGTGAGGGACCCTGCCTGATATTAATAGGAATCATGTTCCAAAGCATGGTGAGTGTCCGTTTCAGGAATGTATCCCTCCAGCACATGCTACTCATCGTTGCATTTGGGTACATATCCCAGAGCATGTTGCTCTCAGTGGCTTTTGCTTATGTTGCTTATGTGGAGCATATCCATCAATATTGATGTGGACATGGGCCTTGTATGTTCAGCAGAGGTCATCTCTGAGTATGCAGTATGCAAATGACTACAGTTGGGATTTCAGTAGTTGTGCTGCATACGTCATCCTTTGGAGGTGAGTAATACTGTTGGTGTGTTAATGTTGTGGTATTTAAGCCATTGCTGTCCCGTAAGGTACGCCTCAAATGGGGTGTTGTACCCTTGAATGTGTTTCATAAGTCAGGAGTATAGAGGTACAATGGCAGCCTTTGTTCCGGCTACAAACCCATTACAGATTAGGATGGCCATGTAGAAGGATATTCATGCCCCCTTGGCAATAAGGTTATCAAAGGAGTGGGTGCTATCTACGTGTGTACTAAGATCCCTTATAATGTCTTATGTATGTAGGGGACTACCACCTATGTGATAGTCACTGGGTGATTGTTGTAATCCAAAGGGGATGTCTATGCACCTTCTGGCATGCTGCTTGAGGCCATGTTACCGACACCAGGTATCCGTCACAGTGATATCCATATGGAGGGTGTGTGTATTAGCTGGTGAATCAATCATGGCCCCTAGTTTGCAGTTGTCTGAAAACCTATTCAGGGAAAGTCTTTCTGTGCTAAACTGTACCTCAGGGAAGCATATAACGAACATGAGGGTCCGTATGACTGAGGACTGGGGTATGCCAATTGTAACTGATGTACAGTAGGAACTGTGGTATGCTACCCTCATCTCGTGTGTCCTGTCTGTGAGCCACTTTGCATAACATCTCAAAACATATGGGTCACTGTGCAGGTGGATGTGTATATTGACAATACCAGAATGGTGAACGGTGTTGAAAGCCAATGAGAGGACAAGGTAGGCTGTGTGGACCTCCTTACCGTCATCTACTACCTTGGTAACTGTCTCAAAGGACTCCACCAGGTGTAGGAACCATGGCGTGGCCCTAAAAAGTCCAACCTGGGTGGTATCAAAGGTTTGGAGGCCAACAATGTCTCTGTGATGACTTCCATGAATATGTTCTCCATAGCCTTGCAGAACAGTTTAGTCAGGCATATAGGGCAATAGTTCCTCTGGTCCATTGTGGTGCCACCTCTGTGGAGTGTGATAACTGTTGCTGTGTGCCATTCAGGGTCCACAATGCCTGATACAAGGCTATTAGTTAATCTGTTGCCCAAGTGGGGAGCCATGTCGTTCTGAGGTTTGTGTAAATCACAGCCTGGGATGTTGGATGGCCACATGGAGTGTGTGTTCCAGGCTTTAGAGAGAGCAGGTCTGAACTGTGTAGTTGTGACCGCAGGGACTCTGCATTGATCCTGTATAGATGTGGGCCCTTTAGGGTGTGAGAAGGGTGTAAAGTTATCTGCCAGGTTGTTGCCAATATCAGTCGGTTCTGTAATGTTTCTGCCTAACCGTTGTATGTCAGAGCAAATGTGGATATTGCCATCAAGAGTAGTGACATACCACCATAACGCTTAGTGGTAGTCCTTTGAATGTGTGACAGTAATGTTTACGTAGCTAGCATTGGAGGATGTAAGAAGGGATCCCAGAATCCTACTGAGACTGACCAGGGAGCTACCCCACCCATGGGAGTGTACCCTACTTTGCAACTGTCTCCTTCTTTCGTGCAGTATGTCCATGGCAGTGGACCCCCAGAGTGGCATCCGTTATGTGGTGGGTACTGTCATGGCTCTGGGATAGTATGATCCATACAGTCGTGTAAGTGCTAATGAAGTGCAGTTGGGAATGTTTCTGCGTTTGTAACTATATTGTCCATCTGCACGGGTGTTATGGCGTTTACTACTTCTGTCATACAAAGCGTGAAGTTGGCTTTGTAGAAATATTGTACTGTGTTTTCCGTGAAGGGTGTGGTGCCGGGATGTGGATAACAAGGGTGATTAGCATATGTTCAGAACTGACCAACGAGGGGATAACCCCAGGTTTGTAACACCAGTCACACATGTTGGTAATGTCCAGGTCTAGGATATTGTTGGCCTTGGTGGTGGTGTTTATAGGTTGATCCAGCCGAATGGAGTTTATTAATCCACGAAAGTGTTGACCTAATGTGTCGGTACATGAGTAGGTATCACAGTTAGGTGTGGGGTAGTGTCAGTGTCACATCAGTAGTTCCTGTTTGAACCCTACTTTCCAATACACCAAGAAATGAGGGCCGTTAACTGTGGGGTATGGTGTGGAATCTGTAGCAAGCTACAATTTGTATAGCAGTTCTGGCCACAGTTAGTTGCACTTGGATTGCCTCTGATGCATCGTGTTAAGCAACCAGCATGGAGGTGTGTACATCGCTGTGACATATGAACACACCTCCGCTGTGGATGACTGAAAGGTGTGGTCTGTGTAATAGCCTGTCAGTGCAGGGGTGCTGTCCGGAGTCTAGAAGCAGGTCACAGTCACTGCCGAGACATCGAAGTGGTCCATTATAAGGATTGCCTTGGATGAGTGCGTTTGAGATGAAGATGTCAAGCATCGAGTAACAATACCCTCAGGTTTTGCTTGCCTGTACCTGTTCTGGTGGTGAATATTTTTCTGCAATGTGTCTAAAACAGGCAGTTTAGGAGCAGCAAGAGCCTTAGATGTTACCCATAATCCCAGGGCTGACAGGTGCAGGCCATCTGTGCCAAAGCATTGTGGTTTGTCAACCATGTCATTCAAAGCAGACAGATACTGGATACCCTTGGAATGACACCAGAAGCATAGGCAACTATTGAAGTGAATAATTCTGTTGTTCTACTTTGTCATCAGTCTGGACTAATGCAGATTGCTTCTCAGGGCTTGGGCAATACCTGCCTGGGCTACAAGATCAGAGAGGTATTGCATGTCCCTGTACATGTAGTCCAGGAAGTTACATCTCAGGGCATTCACACTAACGTGGAGAATGACAGTCATATTGTACCTGTTGAGGGGTGACCTGAGTGCATAGGTTATGTTATGGATCCTGCTACCTGACAGCCAGATGACAGTGACTATTGCCTTGTGTGGCCTGCTGAGTGGGACATCAGTGTGACCGCCTACAGAGTCACCTATAACTAGTGTGTTGGGTATGTTATAACACCCTATTGGCTGTAGTTGATAGGCACACATGAGTCTGTGGGCTATAAGTAATTGGTGTTGTGTTTGGTGATGGGACTGCCTCTGTTGCCTACATAGAGTAGTATGGAGAGGCTCCACAAATGTTGTACTCTTACTATGTGTGGCCTGTGGTGGTGGAGATCTACTGAGACTATGTGATGAGTGGGGTGTGCTGCAAATGTTTAACATCCCAACATGATTGTTAGGGTAAGTCTGGGTTGGAGAGAGCATTACCTCCAGCATGGCTACATATGTGCATCTCCCACAGGCTGTAGTGTCATATGTTAGGAGGTGAGCATTGACTGTGTACATGAGACGATTGCTATATTGCCTCATGTTGCCCACATTCATCATATAGACAGGCAATAACACTGGTAACTGACATTTGGACATGCCTGTCTAGTCAACCATTACTCACAAGATATGTGAGGTAAGTGTGTACAATAGCTGTTGTACTGTAAGCATGCTGGATATGTAAGGACAAACAGTGTTTACCTGTAGGAAATGAGTAGGATTGAGTGATATAGTAATTAGTAGCTCATGAAGTGTGTACATGTTCTGAACAAGTGCTGAGCATGAATAAGCAATACAGATAGGGTGTTAGATAATATAAACTCACTGCCCCCCCATAGGTACACAATCACATATCCATGAACACGACAGAGCCCCTGTAACCATAACTATGATGGTACAAGCTACACTCCTGCTGCATGTGACCTGTTCAAATCCCTGGTTGAATAATACACATATGGCAAAACAGTTTGCTCTACACATACACTGCCATGTAAAACATAGGTTCATGGCAGTCTGTGAAAATACAGAATGGATCACACTAACAGTTATCACAACCCACAAAGTGGAGACGCCACTCATAATGGGAGGCACAGCACTATTACCCTGCTGAGTATGGTCTGAAAGTCTATGAACCTTAATCAACGTAGATGTTGTTAGCAGTACAGATGTAGATTACAGTACCGATGATTTCACACTGCATAGCATACCTGTGACAGGTCAGAGGACATCATCACCCATACTGTGTTCCACCTACACTCAGTATACTACATGTACCTCTGTATGTCACAGGAGTGTTCTACAGTGGCCTGTTCACAGAAGCAACACTACAAAAGGTATCTGAGTGACATGTGCATATCACACCAGTGGCAGCTACAGTAAAACAGGGTTAATGTTTTGTACTCCCCTGTCATTGTAGCTTATACCACACAGACAAATGGGAGGCATCTGCATATGTGAGAATGTGAATGGCCATGACCTAGGAGCAATAGCTGACTCAGTGTTGTGGACAACATACAGCATGGGCTTTGTGGGTGAGGTGCATGGCATATGTGCACAATCTGACAGCTGCTTATTGCATTGTCACAGCTATGTTAATAACCCTGTAGCCATTAACTACCACCTCAGCAGCGGTCAACATTATGGACACTGTGTGTAAGGGATAGTGCTGTGCAGTTTACCTCCCTGAGCTAGTGACATCACCAGGCCTATTAGGTACTCATAAGAGGCAACCCAAGTCATGACAGGGTGCCATCTGTGAGCATGGAGATCATTGGATAGCCATACTCAGCACTCACGTGACCAATATCGGATCACATATCACCTTTAAGGGGTATTGGCCATGCTTGGATGGGCGACACCAGCCTTCACAATCCTCATCTCCACTATGCAGCATGCTGCCTACCCTGCATAAGGACATGTGCAACACTGTGATGTTGGGCATGCTACACGTACATATCCTGATCCGAAAGACATACGTCATGGACAGCCGCCTTCCTAGTACAAGAGTCGCCACATGCTGGACAGATCCCTGTGCCATACATGTGACATACTCCTGCCATACCATGCAACCCTGTCCAGCAAAGCTGCACATGTCATCTCTGTCATATATGGTGCGATGACCGCATGATAGATGTATCAGTGACTGTCTGGATCAGTAATGTGGCACTGATTCACCTGTCAATGGGAACATGGCTGTCGGATACAGCTAGAAAACCTGACATCCTATGCCCATACATGGCCCAGGGCATACACACTACTACATGATCTTGGCCGTATATGCTGTAGTTGATAACCATCCCTGCGAATACCATCCGGCTAGCCATTGTCCCATGTGTATCACATGTGCAACACAGGCGATACGTGGCAGGATGTTTAACTGTTGTACAGTGCCGTGTAGATGTATATGGCAAAACACATGCATGTAAAGGTTTCCATGCGCATGTCTGCATTGTCACTGCCCATGTCCGTGAAGGCAGTGTATGTGATGATATGTGACATATACACCACATCAAGGTCAACAGCATTAATGTGCACACATCCAGGCATGTGCTGATAGGTAAGAACACCAGTACAGGCAAACAGACATGCCCACATCAAGACAGCGTTCACATGGAGTATGAGCAATATAATGAGGTGACACACGTATATGGTGATAATATCCAATCCCCATCGGGTGTTACATGTGTGTGAAACAAACATGTCAGTCATGTGAGTGTCATGACGATTTGCAAAGACAACTTTTCATAAGTACTAAATGTAATACACATGAATGTGCATCTGTATCTCTGTGCACCTCTGAGATGCTGCAACCTGTCTCCATCATTATGTCTTACAGATAATGCCTCGATCATGACTGCTGGCATATAGCCGCTTGGAGGATGATGCCCTCATACCATACCTCCATGATAACTATGAGGTACTTTTCAGCCATGTGCCACAGCATGCCCAGCAGCGTGATGACCTGTGGCAGGAACTTTGCAGGAGGGTTAATGATGTGGGTTGCCATAACCGCACCTACCAGCAGGTGCGCAGACACTGCATGGACCTGATCCGACATGCGAAACAGCGTGCCAATGCAATCGCCAGGGAACAAGGTAGAACAGGTGGTGGGCCACCAACCCAGCCCACACTCACACCTACCGAGGAGCTACTGGCCAGCCTGTTGACCCCATCAGAACAGCATCCACAAACTCTAGCTGCCATTGTGGAGGTGGGCGTCTCCCAACCACAGAGCCTGGAGTTGCCTGGTAAGTCACTACTGCACATATAAATATTATATCCCACTTAGTTGCATGTGTCACTGTACACTATGTAATGTAACATCATATGCAAGGTATGTTTACACACATGCCGCATACTATAGTATGCTACCCTGTGTATGCACACATGTGCATATGCCATAGTATATGCTATTGTACTGGCGAATGTGTTAACATGCAAAGTGCACCCTGTAGCTGTCATACAGTCATGGATAATGATCAAACTGCTGTGTCACCCCTATACAGGTACCTCTGGCGTACCACAGAGACAGCAGTCCATTGCAGGTGAGACAGTTATCAGTATCAGGCATGTGAATGCACAGATCTATTCTCCATGTGGCCAGTTAACACATGTACACATAATGTATGGTCCAGTCATGATATACAGGTCACAGCTTTCATCAATCACACTGGCTACCCACGTGCAATATATACAAACCAAATGAAACAACAACATGAAACCACAGTAACTGTCATTGCTAGATGTGTGGACAGCTGTCCATACAACGGTGGAGGCGTTGTTCAATGTAGGAATATGTACTATACATCAGAGCAACACATGTAGGGTACGCAAACAGTACTACACAGTGAGCTGGGATATGGGCAGCCCACATGATTCACCATTGTGGAATGTGCCCCTGCAATGAGTGCAGACATTGTGATGTGCCACCTGACATGTCCCAGACATGTAGTGGTCCGGCTGCAACATTTTCACACTATCCCATAAAACATATCCCACATACCAAACATACAACTCTTTGTTTGTATTACCCTGTGGACACTGGAGTATCTCACATCTATGGGTGTATATCATATGGGATAATACAGACATGTGACATAGACGGCCATCATACACATCTGGCCAACACATGTTCACACATGGCCATGGAGGATGGCCAGAGACATGTAGTAACACACAGTAGATGTGATGTGTATGTGAGTACACCCTGTTGCACATTGTCTACACATGGTCTAACTATAACCTTTGTTGAATGGTTATATAGTAGATGTGGAACACTGGACATCCTAACAGCCTGTGCACAGCTTGTGGAGGTGTCACTTAATTCGACCACATACAATGTGTACATCATGACTGTGTCACAGCATGAAAGTAGTCACCTGTACACCTTCCACATACATACACAGACACCACATCAGGCCAGAGATACTGTACATTTCCCTTGCTGCTGTTGGACATCACTGTCAGCTGTGCACCTCGTGTGTGTGGTACATAAATGTCATGTGGAACATGGTGTATTGACCAATCTGCCATGTGTGGACACGGTTGACAGGCAGCTAAGAAATGTAAGCAGTTGTGCAGGTTTGTCATCGGTATGTCTTCCGGTGACCTGTCACACATGACACAGCATGGTTTAGTGTGTATACACTTCAGCAACGTGGGTCACAATCCACAGTATGTATGTATTGTGTATGCATGCAGTCATGGCTATGCACTATATATGTATTCCACACTGTATAGCAATAGAGATGCCTCATGATTCCATGCAATGGCACTGTGTCTGTACTTCACACTGTATAGCAATATAGACACCTCATACCACCCTCAATGGTCATACACATCTGCTAAAAGTGCATTCTATCTGTAGGGCATACAGACAACACTGCAATGTGACACCATTACACCACTGTGCATGTGTCAGGACACCATTGTGTCAAACATGTATGCATGTCACTGCACACATCAGCAGATTACATGTCATACTACATGTTAATGTCAAGGACATATGCCTTACATCAGCCATGTGTACTGTTAACCTGTGCTGGTCCACATGGTGTATCACAGGGATGCATGCTTACTACCATGATTGTGTGAAATGCATGGCTTCTGCTATGACACATGCCTGCTGTTGTGTGCAACCCAGGGATGTAATCTAACTAACACTGTTAATGTCTGAACTGCATGCCTTCTGCTGTATCACATGCATGCTGCATGCCTTCTGTCATATCACATGCATGGTTGTCTATGTGTGTCTGTGTGTGTCTGTGTGTGTGTCTGTGTGTGTGTCTGTCGTGTGTCTCTATTGTAATGTAGAGTCTTTGTTTGCCTTCACAGGTGATGTAGGTGCGTTGCCCTCCTGCGGTCCATCTGATGTTAGTGTCCCCACAGACTCTAGCAGTGATGAACATATGCTTGAGGTACAGGCAGGGTTGTCAGGCGCTGAATCTGTGCCTTTGGTTGCCATTCTACCTATATCCCCTCTTCCCTGCACACAGTTCTAATGCCAACACATACCCCATCACCAGTGGCCATAGAGGAAGGACAGTTACCATGTGTTAGCTTGGAACAGGAATGTGTGGTGGCTACGGAAGGTGTGTCATCACACCATGGTGTCAGTGAAATGACCGCAGATGTGCTACACAGGTATATGGCAAGTGCTGCTCGTAGGAGGACCCCTGGCCGACATCCAGTTGCATGACAGAGCGCAGCAGCTGGTGTCACCAGACGCATGTTTCAGACTGTAATGGCGGCACAGGCATATGCTGAATGGCAGAACAGAGAAGGGCAGAGGCTTCAGAGGGCTGCTATCTGTTCTTTAAATTAAAACATCCAGGCATTGGCAAATGCTCAACAGCAGATTGCTGACGTTTTAGACAGGCGATTGGGTGACATGGTTGGAATCCTTAACCATGGCATGGCAATCCATGAACATGAGCTGTCTGTGCTGGAACATCTGGTAGGAGTGAGGCATAGGCCACGTGGACGTAGGCCAGCTACACCACCTGGTGCAGGTCTACGTGAATGAGCTACCTCACATGCCCACTCCCATAGTGCCGGTAGCAGCAGCAGTGCAGCTGGCGCTGCTCTGTCCACACCAGGACACAGCAGGCCACGTGGACATGGCCCTGGATGGTCCCAGCAGTGAACAGTACCCATTCTGTACCTCTGTCTGGTAGTGCCCATGCAACCCCTGGCAGGCATAGGTCACGTGGCCGTGGCTGGACACAGTGAGGTGTACATCCTGGTTTGTACAATCTGGAGCTGTCAATAATACCCCTGTGTAGGCCGGATACATGGCAGAACTGTGTGCACACATACACGCACACACCAGTAACATCTGTAGGGCACCAACACCCACATGCATAATAACCACACATGTCCAAGTAGATCACAGGCCCTAACCCATACACATGATGTCATCCACTGGTGCAGCCTAGGCCTCTGGTAAACATTATCACCCTTTGCATATGATGATGCCTGTGCCACATCCCTGTCATCCACACCATTAGTGCAGGGACATGCTCATATGGTCTGATGCACAGGGTGAACAGAACAGTGAGATAGGTGTATATTACAATTGTTGTGTACTGTTGGCATGCAGCAGACATACCATGTAGTACAGAATTAGACTGCATTGTTTTATGTTCACAGTATGTGTCTTGGTAACAACAGTCACAGCATGTTGGTAATGATGCCCTGCGTCCCTCCTGAAGGTCTAATTGCATGTGCCATTACGTAACAGTGTTTGCAGTTAGAATGCATTGATTTATGTTCACAGTATGTGTCTTGGTAATAACAGTAACAGCATGTTGATAATGATGCCCTGCTTCCCTCCTTAAGGTCTAATTGCATGTGCCATTAAGTACCAGTGTTTCCAGTTTCACATGTGTAAATGTGGAGTACTCACAGGTATGGATGGCAATACCAGCATGCTATACGTAGCCTCAACCTCACTGTTAGAAAGGCTGACATTCCATAGATCTCTACACACCTACTGATCCAGGAGCATGTGAGCTGTGTACTAGGCTACAGTGGCTAGAGATGGGACATCCATACCAGGTGACATCACAGGTACAGCTACATGGTGCAGGGGGTTTACACAGTGGTCTAGCTGATGTCAAGGGTAGGGGCCAGTTGATAGTATGAGGACTCACTGTGTAGCAGTAAAACACTGTCACATTACAGGATGTGAACAAACACAGACATACACAGACACACACAGTAACATGCCCACACTCACGGGGTCAACGACACTGTAACACACACTTGATAGTGTTGAGGTGAGGACCCCTGCCTATGTGGTAATCACCATTACAGTACGGTGCACCCACATGATGTGACACAGAGAACGAACATGTACAGGTAGTCAGTAATGCGTAAGACTGACGGCATCAACAAGGTAGTAGATTGCATCACCTTGAGGGGTTAGGGGCCCTATCTGTTCATAATGGTAGCATACATCCTCACTCCATGCACCAGACAGCCATACATACATACATACACATACACACACTGGAGTCCACACATGTCATGCACATACAGATAGCTAATGTGTGTGATACACACACCACCCCTGCCTATGTCTTGCTGTCTACACTGCAGTATGTACAGATCTCTACAACAATTTACAGGGGTGTGTAACAATTGGGATGTATTCCCCACCATACGTGGCATATATGGTCACACAAGCAAACACACATGGCAGTACTGTGAAACAAACACCTGCTATCTTCTGATACGTCTGACAGACATGCAGCAGTATTTCCTGCATTACAATGTGTACCGACACTACCTTAGGCAAGTGTGCTGCTATATGCACACGATAGGACTTAAGTGTTACAGGTGTCAACTGCTTTACAGTCAGTGAAACCCTGACCCCTGTGTAGGTTGTATATCTTCACCTTCAATTACCAGAAACATAGCTTACTCTTTGCACATGTTATGGTAGGATGGCTTGTGACACGCCTGTGAGCTGTCTTCAGCAAACATTCATCTGCAAAGGTGGCCCACCACTTTATGTACACACATCCATCCATACCTGATGTATATCTTATCGTATTGTCAGTATTTCGCCATATACAGGTGTCAGTGATGGGACTGCATTGCAACTGCACGTTGTAGTCAGACACAGATAAACTGAAAACATCAGCTACTGCTCATGCATGGTAGCTGAATGCACACCACTACATGTACATGTGTATAGGTCCTACATTCCTGTCATGTAGCCATGTTTGTATGCATTGCAATTGGTGAACATGTGTGACATACATGACACATGGACTGTTGTATGCTATGATAGTTGTCATGGGTAACCAGTACAGAGGGAATGTTAACTCAGTCAACATTGCTACCTTATGTACTGTTAGAATTGAACAGCCATGGACCTACCTTCCATGTGCATGCGTGTAATCACTGTAGCCATGTGTCTGCACGAAGGACAGCATTAGCTATGCTATGTACATATGTGTTTTGTGTGTGTGTGTGTGTGTGTGTGTGTGTGGGGGGGGCATGTACATATCCACGGCGGTTACATGTATGTCACATCCAAACATGGGTGTGTTGCCTGGTGTACAGCAACAGTTATCTGTTACAGCTGTATAAGACCCAGGACCCCTGTTATGTGTACAGCCAACCTGGTTATGAATAGTGGTATCAGTGCATTGCATAACACATGATGGAACCCTGCCAGTACATGGGTAGTCTGCACAGTTGCTGTAGAGCTAGGTACAGTCCACTGGTCATGAGTAACATGGTGTTGTACTAATGTATGGATTTGTGTTGCTGGTCCAAGGACACGGTGATGTGTGAGGGCTACATACTACAGTGCGGCATTTACCACTGTGATCTGCACCTGACACATCTGTGATGGCTTTTGAGAGTGTACTGGTCAGTACATGTGAGTGGCCTTCATATACGTGGGGACACTAACACCTGGACCGGTCCGTAATGGTCTTATGGCCCACAATTCTGTATCTGAGGTATACAGTGGTAGTGCTATTGTGCACAACTGAGCCTTATGCCAGGTGTTCCTCACTGCACAGATGTCAGTATTCCCCATTGTTGGATCTAGATTGGCAGCTATGATTATGAACGCTACACATCTAGCACTATTTAGCATGCACATACAATGCAGTTGTCCTGTAGGTGTCAGGGTGTTTACCTGGTCTCAGGTTCTTCGTCTATGTATGGTACAACATGTGCGAAGTACCCACTCCTGCCAGGACAACACCACGGGTGGTATTAGTGTGCCAGGTTTAGATTGGTACAGCTAAGGTGATTGGTACAGCTAAGGTGATGGACAGCAGCAGACGTTGTATAGAAGACTGGTGTCAGACATATGTCATACAGCGTTCATGCTAACAATGATGACTATCGACACACTGTGCCCTTCCCTGTTTAGAATCTGTGTGCATACAAGACAGCCCTTCGCTACTAAGTGTGTGAGCATGCCCAGTACGCCATTGTGTAGATGGACACATAGTGCATTTCAGACTGACATGTGCTACTAAGTGTGTGAGCATGCCCAGTGACACCTTGTGTCAGTTGTGTGCCTCTGTGTATGGGCATGACCATTGTTATCCTGTATAGCGATAGCGGTCATCCAAGCATCAGATGGCCATACCCCACTTCAGGATGGATTCCTAAATTTAACACACTGGTTCACAGGTATGTACACCGCAACTGCCAGCATCCATGTTGATGTCTGCATTCCTAGAAGGTCATATTGACTGTCTTGAAAGGTGTACTATCTGTGGTGCATCTCGTATCTATGTAGTGTTGTAATAGTGCTCCGTAGATAGCCAGTTGTCCTGCTCACACCACTGCCGTGTGTTCATCTCAGTCTGCCTTGGGACACTAATATGCTTTTAGACTGAATAATGTTTTAGACAGCTCACTCTCCATACACTCCCTATTGGCGTCTTTGCCTTTGCTGATGATGTCACGCACCTAGAAGTATACCTCTGGGAGTTCTGTGATCCAGTAATCTCGGTAGAGTGTTCTGTTACTGCATAATGCTGTAGTGTGATAGAATAGACAGGTAGGTGCTCGATTCCAAGGCATGACAGGTGTGTGTGTTTGGCAGTCATACCCTATGTGTTGGTATCTGTGGGTGGCTAGCTTCAGGGTGTATTTTGTTGCTTTCCTATATAGTGTCCACAGATCGCATAATCGGCCAAGACACTGGGTTGTCAACACATACATTCGCCAGTAGGTCTGGTGAGTAAATGTCAGCAGCCCTACTCTTACCCTTAATACAGTCTGACCTGTATGATGCAACGAAACACACTTGCCTTGATAGTAACACCACTACATAATGCAGGTGGCACATGTAGTTTCCTTTTCATTCTTGTCTAATGCTTTGGTGTCATGTGGTCCGCTGTTGTGATATAAATGCAATATCTACGTATGTGTGTGTATATGTAAATGTGTGTGTATGTATGTATGTATGTATGTATATATAGATCTATGTATATATGTATATATATATATAATATATATGATATATGTCGATATAGATAGACATAGATATATACATATATGTATGTGGACATTAGCACTATTGAATGTTTGTGCTGGATGATCTGTACCTGATCACCTTGGATGCATGTATATCTGCCATGGCGTAGTGGTAAAGCTCATCGTCTGTGGTGTGCAGGGTCCTGGGTTCTAGTCGTGTAGACACCGGTTACTTTGTTGCTGGGAAGACCAAGGGACATTGAATACGGTGATAGTAAGACACCTTTAACCAGTTGTGTACGGATCTCAGCGACAGTAGGCAGTGGTTATTAATTTGGAGGTTCAATATGGGTCATATAACTATTCATTAGAAGACTATACTATGCAGATGAGGTTGACAATAGTGTATCCCATTTATCCCCAGGGTGTGATGCAGATCCCAGGAGTGTGTGTGTAGTTAGCCAGGTGCAGGGCTTGAATATAGAAAAAAGCATGGGGGGGGTCAGGCATACTGTACGTACATTGGAGACCTGTGCCTCGGGATTGCTCCTGCCTTAGCACGCCTAAGCTAGGGGTGTGTCTATACCCGCTTGGTGACATTGGGAGGAACAAAAGCAGTAGTGGGGTAGTCAAGGTGAACAGGCTGCACAAACAGGTGATGATCAGCACAATCAGCAGATGCCATGGCCATCCCGCACCTGAACAGTACAGTAATGTGAGCAAGCAGCATACACACAGGTTTTTTCCACACTCTACACCACCGGTGTATACCTGCAGGGACATTTCACGACACAGTCCAACCAAATGAGAAGGGCTGCAGCAGGCAACATAGACCAACATGTGCAGGAGGCTGAGGGTGGTGAGGATGTGTACGCTGCCAAACAACCCTTAGTGGGGTGACATAAGACTTTACAGACCCAGGGTGACTTACCAGGGGCTCCATGAGCTGGGGATAGTGGAGCACTATGGGGTGGACAGAGACCTCCTACAGCGGCTTGTTGACCGTGCCAGTCACACCTGACACATCGAACAGGCCGAGGGAAACCCATCACAGTGGATACCACGGTATGTGTTGGCCTAGGTATACTAGCCACAGGTACCTCACACAGCACAACTGGGGATATCAGGGGGATCTCACAGGCATCTGCATCCAGACTATTGCACCAGTTCACAGACGCCATGTCAACACATGCTAGTGAGCACGTACATGTCCTCAACACACGTGATTAGTAGACCAGCAATATGCATCTCTTCCACCACATGGCTGACTACCCTGGGGTACTGGGTGCTATAGCCTGCAAGGCCATATGCACCAAAGCACCACCCGGTGAGCGGGGTAGGGCCTACATTAACTGCAGGGGCATACCCTCCAACAGCTAGGCCATATGCGATGGCCAGGGCATTACACTGAATGTGTGTGCTCTCTGCCCTGGAAGCTGTGATGATTCTCATATATGGCATCTGACACAGCTGTGCCACACCTTTGCCAATATGGACATCCCCTACAGTCTCCTAGTGGGGGATGCTGGGTAACCACTGGAGTCGTGGCTGATGACACCCATCAGCAATGCACACACACCTGAACAATCACACCATAATGAGGCAGATGCACAGGCAAGACATATAATTGAGCATGTGTTTGGGATGCTCAGGTCACGGTTCTGGTATCTGGACACATCCGGTGGAGCCCTGCAGTATTCACTAGCTACATGCACACAAATTGTTATGGTATTTGCTATGCTACACAATCTGATCCTGCATTAACAGTAGCAGCAGGAACAGCATGGGGCAGGGCCACACGGCCCACCACCAATGCCAAGGCATGTACAGGCACAGTGTGACTTGGAGGAGGAACTCCCTGAGCTGGGCCCAGTAGGCAAAAGGGCCATGCAGTGTATGACCTGCCCTTGGCAAAGAGGCAACACAAGGCATATGCACTGACACAGTAGGTACCCAGGGATTTCACCCTCTCTGACTTGCACACAGTATAATGGATGCCAAACATGACACTCCCTGTGTTCAGCCATGAATAGGCAGCCCTCCAGCACCGTCCTCAGGTTCGGAACACCCCCAAGGTAAGTCAATCGACCTAACAATTGGCAGTTGTATTAGAATGTGTATTTACCCATTGCTATATGGATGTGAGCATACAAGGGAATTTGGTGGCCGACTGTTAGGGCAGCAGACAGTACACGTCCATAGTGGCACCATGACATCTGTAGCACATACTGGGGTCACAAAAGTAGTCAGTAGTACACAGGGTGTCCTTACCCACTGCAGGTTATGGACTGAACATCATGTGTGTCCATACAGCCCACACAAGTTCCATACAGCTGGACAGGTGTAGACCAATACAGACAAATGATATACAATGGCCTCTGGATATGCCCAATGAATGACCCCAACCCCCACAGACACACACAGACTACAGCAGGCCAGGCAGTTGGATGTAGGTTGTGAAGGCTAGGACGTCCAACACCACTATGCTGGTAATTAAAGCTAGGATCTGATGTACACTGGTATGCCTCCAACCAGCAATTTAGGTAGGTCCACACACTGAAATGGAGTACCTGGCATACCAGTACAGTAGTGGCAAATGTGTACAACTGTCAGCTGTGCCCCCCTTCCAACGTACACATGTGTGAGTCATGTGCACCACCCCCGGTGCTGTGTAGGACTGTGGATGCGGTTGGATGTCCCCCCACGCTGTGCAGAAATGTAGCAACTGTCAATGCCACATGACCATTAGCTACCCTGCAGACACAGCATGCCAATGTCGGTGTAGAACGCAGGGGTTGGCACCACAGTACTGACTATCTGGACATGTGACCATACTTGGCATGCTCAAACACATGACGGTATGATGGTAATGTCAGTTGACAACATGCATAACAGTCATACTGGGCATGCTCACACACTGAAACACAGGACGGCCAGGTCTGCAAACACCAGTGGTTCGGACATATCTGCCAGTACATTGCTATACTGTTGGATGACTGTGCTGTATGGTATGTGTGTGGTCTATTGTCTGTACATATGCCATGGTGTATTGGTAATTCACATGAGC